>NC_047155.1:29734103-30016603 GCF_009819705.1 Hippoglossus hippoglossus | reverse complement strand
TAGGGGAAAGGGGGTCACTGAAAAAGGAAGGGTGGTTAAGATGAAAATGTGCTATTGTGTGTGAGAGAGACACAGACGGTGGAGGACAGACTGGCAGGAGAGCACATCAGAGTGGCACTGTCACCCCTCATAATTCTCACTGGCACGGACAGACCAGAGTCAATGGAGATAGAGGAGTGGGGAGGGCAAAGAGAAAACCAAAAACAGACTGAGCAGGGTGACAAAAGGCAGCAAAGGAGAGAAATAAAGACAGAGAAAATACAATGCGCTTGAGTGAATGGATTAAATGATAAACAGTGGGAATGCATCACATGAGCCTTCCCTGCTTTGTCCTCAGCTTCATATCCCTGATTAGAATCTAGCTTGTTTGTTCATTTTGTCACATCAGTCTTAGTGTGACCTTTTCAGCATGTTTTCAGAATTACTGTCAGATTTGTGAAACGTGTCAAACTATTTAATTTTGCTAACCTTTAGCCACTCAGCTATTGTTCTTTAATGTCCATTATGGTTTAGGTTAAGTTAATAGTAGGCAAGTAGTAGCTAGAGTAAATGAATGTAAGTCAATGTAATGTCTTCTGACACCATGGAAATACGACTCTTAGTATGTGTGTGTGTTTGTGTGTGTGCTTACGTTGGCACTGGGTTGCCCTTGGCCTCACACTCGATGATGATGTTATCTCTTGGGTCGACAATGTAGTCCTTCACTGACTGTTTGACTATAGTGGGGGGTTGCTTCACTGTGGAAGGAGGAGGGAGACAAAGAAAGGGTTACAGAAATTTGGTTGTGTATACATAATGAACACACACATTCATGCCCATGCACACACACACACCGTTCTGCTTTGCATGTCATTTCATTTCAGCTACTGAAAACTAGTAGCTAGTGAATTATGTACGGCTTTCTTAAAGATCGATATTTTGATTTCTTGCGTTACAGTAATAAAACCAAATGGAGAGACATTAGATGGCAAGAACTGAATGCCGACCAAACAAGAATATGTTTGGTCGGCATTCCTATATCAGGTACTATCTACCGCCTGCACCTTAAAGGGATAGTTCACCGTAAAATGAGAATTCACTCATTATCTACTCACCACTAAGTCAATGGTGAGTCCTTCTTCAGACGAAATTAAACAACAGAAAAAACACAACATGCCTCCATACTCCTTGTGTGATGTCATCCAAGTGTCCGCAAGCCACAACATTCATGTTCAACTCAAAACAAGGTCATTTACACCATGTTTTAATCCTAAATGACCGCTGATATCTTCCTACGAGGTGCATTCAGGGACCCTCAGACAACCCATCGTGTAGCTAAGTCCGCTTCTGTTGGACCTTTAGGCTTAAAACACCGTTTAAATGACCTTGTTTCGAGTCAAATATGAATGTCCGGGCTTGCGGACACTTGGTTGACACCACACGAGCAGTATGGAGGCATGTTATGTTTTTTCTGTTGCTTTATTATGTCTGAAGTCAATGTCACCATTGACTTCAATTGCATTGGATTCTGCTGCAACAAAGGTTACCCCTTGTTTTGAAACACTTCACCCACCCCTCCATCGGCAAAGTGGTGAGTAGATAATGAGTGAATTTTCAGTTTTCAGTGAACTATCCCTTTAATCTTCTGCACAATCCTTAATATATTTAACCTATTGTCATATTTTAATTTTTAACATATTTTTTATAAATGTTATTTAAATCTCTATATATGTGACTAGGTTGTTCACTTATTGCTCTTGTACTTAAGGTTCCTGATTTTATCTTTCTTGTTAACTATAGTACTTACATCTAAATTTGATTTATCTTTCCCCCAATGTTTCTACTTAATGTTTGTTATGTACCAAACACCAAAGTAAATTCCTTTAATGTTGAAAACCTACAAGACAATAAGTATGATTCTGATTCTAATGAAACTAGAATTACAATGCTTTGTTTGTATGCATCCGCCACCCAGTGCATTTTCAGTCTACATACATTTCTTTACCCAGACACAAATGAAGTCACCGTGACCTTTGACCTTTGACCACAGTTAATCTTTGAGTCCAAGTGAAAACTGGTCAAAGTTTGAAGAGGTTCTCTAAAGACAGACTTAAGATATCATGTTCAAGAGGCCAAAACATACTTTATGAGGCCACTGTGACATTGAACTTTGACCTTTCAGGGTTTCCACTACCTTCATTTTGCAGCGGCCTGTTCCCCCTACCTTACTCGCCTATTGACCTCCGCTCACTTTGCACTTAAACAATAAACACCAACACTAAAGAGAAGTTATTAGGACTTATACAGTACCTGAAGATTACTTTTTGTTTGTTTGATTCGCCAAAGTCTTTATGAGTTACGTATTTAAATACACTAATAAAAAGTCCAATATTTTGTGCAGACTAAGTTCACCTGCCCCACACAACAGGAGACGAGACGTACACAGCCAGGACTTCAGGGTTAAAGTGGCCGGAATGATCCGGATTTATGATCCGACACTATTGATTAATAACTGACTAAATTTGATAGTCATATGGGATTTGTTGACAGTAAGAAAATATAGAATATCACATTTCTATAATTTCCACAGATTTTTTCCTTTTTATGTTTGTTTGAATGAAAGGTGATGATCAGCTCACACAACACAAGATAAGTAGCACTTCAGAGAGCCAGCTGCCTGCTGGTCAGACAGAGGCAGAGAGATGACAGAGATGAAAGAACACTTTCCCTCTGTAATTGAAACTCTTCAAGCTAATCTTATATAGAACTGAAACAGCACTGTATTATGGCCTATATAGCCCTTGTGTTGCTATGGTAACCATAAGAATATAGGTGTAAAGTAGCATGCATACTCGTGATAATACCAGGCTATGAGAGCTATGGCACACAACACTCTTTTATATAACATAACTACCCATGAGTTATCCAAGCACATGTGATCTCAACATAGGCACACTAATTGGTGTTAATTACTGTTAATGTGATCTGCTCATGAGTGCAATGTACTGTATATGTGAGGGTCTTTAACCTCTATGGAACAAGGGGGGGGGGAAATGTATTAGAAGCAAACATCGTTCTGTCTTTTTCACAGTCAACATTAGAAGCTATGAGCTAAACAATGAGCTGGTGGGAAAGAGGCATTAAGAGTGGCATGTTAAAAAGAAACACTTACGGTCTTGCTGGATCTTTGCTGTTAGTCCAACGTAAAGCCAAAGAGAGACAAAGAGACAGGTGGACAAAGTGTAATGTGATTGTTAATTATATCAAAGACAAAAACATTGATAATACTATGTTAGACATTTTTATATTCATCTTGATTATGTTATAGCTCAGTGGTTCCCAACTGGTGGAGTCCATTTTGAATGGGTCACAAGCAAGTATTTCAACTTCTTCTAGAAAAGAACTATGTTGGTCGACCTCAACTTGAAGGGAAATCTGGACCAGTTGGGGACCGTTGTTACAGGTTAAATACATACATTATGTTAAAAAGCTTATGTGAATAAATATCTATATTAGTGTGATCAACACAATGAAACAGAGAAACAGTGACAAAGGACTCATCTAAAATGAGTTCCCACATCATAAAAGTATGAGTAAGGAGGAAGAGTAAGACCATACACAAGTTATGCTTTAGATCGTATATCCAACACAATAATACAATGTCACATACAATCTCAAGCGGGTTCATTCTATGACAATTAACCATCTAGTTACATAAGGGAAATAGAACTATAATTGTGTTTACAACTTCGCATGCATGGATGTATGTGAAGGCCACCACATGAACTTTTTAAAGAGCTGTAAACTGTGTGTACTGTTTACTATTCTGGACAAGCCACAATATCCCACACAAAAAGAAAGATACAAGACATACTAAAGGTCTAGGATTAATGACTTTAGATTGTCAGGAGAGAGTGGAGCTCAATGCTCACCAGACTTTGTTTAATTTTATCAGAGTTTATGTGTGGTGGTATCAGATTCTGCACATGATTCAGATGCTTTTTTTTTCTTTCTGCAGCACCAATGATAGGATGATTGTAAATGTAGTCTGCTGTGGTTTACTGAGTTCACTCAATATACACTACCGTTCAAAAGTTTGGGGTCACCCAGACAATTTCGTGTTTTCCATGAAAACTCACACTTTTATTTATCAAATGAGTTGCAAAATGAATAGAAAATATAGTCAAGACATTGACAAGGTTAGAAATAATGATTTTTATTGGAAATATTAATTTCGTTCTTCAAACTTTGCTTTCGTCAAAGAATGCTCCATTTGCAGCAATTACAGCATTGCAGACCTTTGGCATTCTAGCTGTTAATTTGTTGAGGTAATCTGTAGAAATTTCACCCCCCGCTTCCTGAAGCACCTCCCACAAGTTGGATTGGCTTGATGGGCACTTCTTGCGTACCATACGGTCAAGCTGCTCCCACAACAGCTCAATGGGGTTGAGATCTGGTGACTGCGCTGGCCACTCCATTACAGACAGCATACCAGCTGCCTGCTTCTTCCCTAAATAGTTCTTGCATAATTTGGAGGTGTGCTTTGGGTCATTGTCCTGTTGTAGGAGGAAATTGGCTCCAATCAAGCGCTGTCCACAGGGTATGGCATGGCGTTGCAAAATGGAGTGATAGCCTTCCTTATTTAAAATCCCTTTTACCTTGTACAAATCTCCCACTTTACCAGCACCAAAGCAGCCCCAGACCATCACATTACCTCCACCATGCTTGACAGATGGCGTCAGGCACTCTTCCAGCATCTTTTCACCTGTTCTGCGTCTTACAAATGTTCTTCTGTGTGATCCAAACACCTCAAACTTTGATTCGTCTGCCCATAACACGTTGTTCCAATCTTCCTCTGTCCAATGTCTTTGTTCTTTTGCCCATATCAATCTTTTCTTTTTATTGGCCAGTCTCAGATATGGCTTTTTCTTTGCCACTCTGCCTAGAAGGCCAGCATCCCGGAGTCGCCTCTTCACTGTAGACGTTGACACTGGCGTTTTGCGGGTACCATTTAAAGAAGCTGCCAGTTGAGGACCTGTGAGGCGTCTATTTCTCAAACTAGAGACTCTAATATACTTGTCTTCTTGCTGAGTTGTGCACCGGGGCCTCCCACTTCTCTTTCTACTCTGGTTAGAGCCCGTTTGTGCTGTTCTCTGAAGGGAGTAGTACACACCGTTGTAGGACATTTTCAGTTTCTTCGCAATTTCTCGCATGGAATAGCCTTCATTTCTAAGAACAAGAATAGACTGGCGAGTTTCACATGAAAGTTCTCTTCTTCTGGCCATTTTGAGAGTATAATCGAACCCACAAATGTGATGCTCCAGATACTCAACTAGCTCAAAGGAAGGCCAGTTTTATAGCTTCTCTCACCAGCAAAACAGTTTTCAGCTGTGCTAACATAATTGCACAAGGGTTTTCAAGGGTTTTCTAATCATCCATTAGTCTTCTAAGGCGATTAGCAAACACAATGTACCATTAGAACACTGGAGTGATAGTTGCTGGAAATGGGCCTCTATACATCTATGTAGATATTTCATTAAAAACCAGACGTTTCCACCTAGAATAGTCATTTACCACATTAACAATGTATAGAGTGTATTTCTGATTAATTTAATGTTATCTTCATTGAAAAAAACAGTGCTTTTCTTTGAAAAATAAGGAAATTTCTAAGTGACCCCAAACTTTTGAACGGTAGTGTATGTCAGAAAATACCTTTAGTCATGTTGTCATTTTGTCCCATTTGAATTGATAACTGAATAACCATTGCTGTGGAAGTTTTCTGGAAGCTGGTGAAAGGAGAACTCAGGCAGCAGCTGATGTCTTATGCAGAAGGTTTTAATGTAGACTTGATGCATAAAGGAGACCAGAAGGTGGAACAATATACAAACGCTAACAGAGTAACATGAGTAATTGTCACCCCCAAATCTGAAGATGTCTCCCACAGCATCCCCATATATCTCCTTCTACTTGCATCACCCATTCCAACTGCACATCCATAAATGGCTAGAATGGCTGTCACTCTCTATGTTACATGTAGGTGTTCGCATCCTATTGGATAGTTAAGCCTAAAGCATGCATTCCTAAATAACGTTGTGTCCTTACGTCTTGCCAATGGTGAAATACGCAAAAGAGTTGAAGTTGGTGCCTTTCTGTCTGGGCATCTGAGTTAGATATGAAAGTCCCTCAATGTAGATACTACAAGGTAATGCTAGTTGGCCCTTTATCTATAACCTGACCTTGGGCACAGCGAAGAGAGTGTGTGTGAGGATGGTCAAAAATTCCTCAACAACCATAGATTATACTTTTGAAAAGACAGTCATCTGACAATAAGTTATGAATTGGGACACATTTATTCATCTGTCAAACTGTAAGTAACTGTGATGTCTTCCAACACAGGATTTCAGTCACATTAAAGAAGAAAAGCCTCATCCCACGAAGTTAGATAATTGCATGACTAGAGAAGATCATTATTATTATAATATATATATATAAATATATATATGTATTTAATTTTATAGATATATTTTTTAAAAATTATATATATTATTATATTATTATTACTATTAGAAGGTCTTTATTTAGTCATTAAAGGGTTTCCTGGCTCTGGTTATAGAGCAACCCTGTGTCAGGAGCTTGAACTTGCGTCTTTTTTTATTTTTTTTACAGCAGATAGCCTTGAAATTAGGTATGTGCTGTGCGCACATATGTCTGCATGTTACATTCATGCATATCCCAAAAGAAGGCTTTGTTTTCTCAAGTGCTAACTACATAACTACATAGACCTATTTACTGAATTGAACTTGTATTCATCATCTAAAGGCCTTCCCTTTTAAATGTTCAGATGCATGTGAGGAGGATGTGTGGAAAGCACCAATTGATAAAGGTCAATAGTGCAGTTTGCTGTGAAGTAGATAAGTAGACATAAGGAAAAGAGGGGGATGGGGTTTCTCCCTACTGAATTAAAGCATCAGCAGTGGAGCATGTGGTGCCTTTGTTAGTGCTTCTGACGCAGGGCTAAGAGGGGGTGGAGTCTTGAGGCCTTGAACATATCATAAACCATGATTTTGCTAATAATGTGCAATTGAAAAGCTGAGGGATGGTTCAAAAAACACTTTATAACTAATGGTGTAATAAAAAAACATTAATTAACAATGGGCCTCAATCTCCAACTGTTCTTAAGAAGACATTTCTAAACAAAACCCACTAATGCGGTTTTTACAACGATTCTGAAATTCACCAATACTTTTCTTATCTGGGATTTGTTCTGAGGTGAGAAACAAAATCTTCGCACACTCAAGAGCACTATTTTGCTTGTGGAAAATCAGTTATGGATTTATTTATTTTTTTGATTCTACAATTGTATTATGGGATTTAAAATAGCATAATACAAAGGTTTCAGTGCATAATTTTATTTTTGCACATTTGAATCCATTTCTTTAAGTGCCTCAGAGATTTTAAACACACTGAAATGTGGGTGTGAGGTGACACAAATAGTTACTATTCTTTAGATTTCACACACTGTTGTTTCCATATTAAATGTGTCAGGTGTTCCATGGTTTCACATCTTTTAGTTAAAATGTTCTGTCCAAAATAACCTGTTGATTTTGAAAAACGAGCAGATTTTCTGTGTATAGAGAACATTTAAACCAGATGCCCTTGGGGCTCTCTTGGTTTGACATCATTAATTATTGTACAGTTGAGGAACATTTATCTTTGTTGTGTGTGTGTGTGTGTGTGTGTGTGTGTGTGTGTGTGTGTGTGTGTGTGTGTGTGTGTGTGTGTGTGTGTGTGTGTGTGTGTGTGTGTGAGAAAGAAAAAAAGCAAAGAGAGGGTGAAACTGAGGAGAAAGGCTCCTCTGTGGTTTTGTCTCCAGATCCCTCAAGTATCTATTTAACAGCAGATTCCAGTCAGGCTGTCTTCCTGAATGGACTCCTGTTGTATCAGAATTGCTATCAAACATTAACATTTGCATTGATTTAATGATTACTTGTTATTTTTGCAGTGTGGCAACCACCTGAAGTGACACAGTATTACGAATTAAGAATTCGGTGTCAGGAAGCCAATATATCACTGTACACCCTTCAAAATTATTTGTATTAGAGCAGAGTGGCTAAAGTTGATCTTTTCTTTTCTCATCTTCCATCTGTTTGGCTCATTTTCGCACTCACAGAACATTTCAGTGGGTTTTACCAAGCTACAGTAATAGGCCTAGATTGCAATCTGTTACCTGTGGTTGATCTGTGTGTCACTTAGAAACCAGGTAGCCAATCATAAGTGAGGCCCAGAGACAGAGAAAATGCCCTGTTCTTGCTAGTGCTCCAGGGAGAAGCATGAGAGAGGAGATATTTAGATTATTTGGGGTACTTAAAAGCACAAAAATATATTTGGATATTTGGGACATCTAAACACATTCAAATAGAAACAATTTCCATTACTACTGAATTTATATTAATAGTAGTACTGTCTGTCTTTATTGCTTCATCTTTATTACTAACTAAAATACCTTTTTGTTTTTTCCAATGGAGCTTCCCTGCTAATGTGTAAATGGTGTGAACACCTAAAAATCTTGAAATGCAGATTGTTTTATTCGTACCCCCACCCCCGTCAAAATGTGAGCTAATAAAGGTTTGTACAACCTGACACCAAATCAAATACATCTAATTACTTGAGTAGCACTAGCATCTGACATACTGTAGTTTTCCAACATACTGTTTTACATAAAGCACGTCAATGGGGCAACAGCAATTCAGGCAGCACTGACCACTCTTAGGAAAATCAAATTCTAATCCTGTCAGATTGAAATGTCTATTTCAACCAAATAAACAGTTTGATCTAATGGTATAGCATTTGTATCACCATTTGCTGTAACATATTGAGGTAAAATGGATCTGATGATTGCCGGGTGACTTACGGTCTTGTGGGACTTCGATGGGTGTTGCCTCACGCAATGATAGAAGCAGTAAAGACACGAGAGCCAGGGCCGTGTGCCTGCCCTGCCCCAACATCTCTCCCTAATTGGCTCGCCTTGCTCCTCACCACTGCTTATTGGCCAGATAGTTCTCCTGAGAGCCGCGCCGAGGACCTGTGAATACAGAGACAGAGACAGATGGTTAGGATGAAGACAGCATGGTAGACAGTAGAGTAAAAGAGCAGTATACACTGTGTATGTGGGGGTGAGTGCGTGTTCTGACAAGAGAGAGTGTGTTGACTCTGGCCTACATTCACAGCTGAGTCTCTTTGTGGCTCCTTAGAGAGCAGCCTGGAAACAAAATAGAGGAGAAGCCCTGTGCCACTGCTTCAGTGGGATCAGGCTTGTCACAGGCTGCTTCACAGGAAGACACTTAACAGGAAAGTGTGGAATACTTTCAATGAATTTCCTGAAATTAGTATGCTGAATACTTGATAAAACATAGTCATGTACTGATATCAAGATGATACTCTTACATGTATCACAGTACTGTCTATACTGGTCTTAATGGTTAATGGTCATGATCAGTTTGGAATTTCGTCATTTTAGGGGAAAGGCCATTTGGCCTTTGATGTAACAAAACTCTTTAGGGCATAAGGGCCATTCAGTGAATTAAAAGTGATGAGCTAATAAACAAATAAACTCACTGATCAGAAAAATCCCAAATGACATGAAACATATTGTTGTCTTTAATTAACTTATCTGATATTTTTTTCTCGAAGAAGTAGTTGTTATACAATCATTGGAATGACTTCTACTTCTCCCTTACTGAAATGTTCAGAATCCATAAGTATTCAAACATTTCATTTCAGAAGTTAAATTGGCGGTAAGACCACCATAGGTCATAGTGAGATGAAGCTCAAACATTACACAGAATGAGCAAACACATTTTTGAGTGGGGGGGGGGGACTTCAAAATGCAATAGCCTGTCAACATGTGAATTTTTGGATTTCATCATTTTAAAGTTATCACAATTATGATGCAAGGTCGACATTGTTCCAAGCCATGTCACTTGAGTCCACACCTCTGTTCAGTCATCTGTTTATGTCCAATGTGATGGCAATACTACAGTTCAAGCTAGAAATTTGGTTAGGGGTTAAAAAGGGACCAGTACCATCCACAATGGTGTTCCATCACCTTCCAGCTACTGCCATTAAGCTACTCACGCAAAACAATCAGATAATAATAAACACAACACAACACACACAACACACATCCCCGTGCCGTTCTGATCCATAGTCAGACTGGCCACCAGGACAGGCCGTGTCAGTCTCTGTATCAGCCCTCTCTGTGTGCCTCTCATTCAGGGTACACATGAGAGAGCCCTATGTGCCCCTTCCCTCACTAAGGCTGGTTCAACTGACCTGTGTAAGTGTAAGTTCACTTCTTGTGTGCTAAACAAACATTTTGTTTGTTGGTGGTTACTTGTTTGTCACAATTGTATTCCATACCAGGTATCTGTGCCCTTTGTCCAAAATAGAATTTACTGGCCTGAGCAACTTGTGTATTGTGATAGGTTAACCCAAAGATATCAACATTAAGAAACCTACAGGTGGTGAAATGGACGCTATATTGATGATTTTTACAGTCAGTGCTGTCTTTAGCCTTTGTAAATATTCAGCAGCCAGCACACCACACAGAGCTTTCTAATTTACACCCCACCATGTCCAAATTAGAGCTGCGCAAAGACCACCTGCCCACTGTTAATCCCTGTACCCTGCATGCTGCCATCCCCCACAGTCCTCCTCTCTGCTTTCATTTATACCAGTGCTCAAAACTCAGGTTGCCATTTCAAATCTCCAGGAACCTAGGAGAAAATGTGGATGGTAAAATTGACACAACACAAAGCACTGCTGATGAGGACTCTGACTTCGCTGAATACGCCTTAACTGTGTATAAAGTGTAAAGGATCTTACAGCTGTTCAGTTCAAATAAATGAAGCAATATTCTTTGTTGTAAAAACTGGACTAATATCTTTCCAATGTAGTATTACAACTGCTGTTTCTTTAAAGTTATGACCCCCAAAACATTATACACTATATAGAATATACAGAAAGAGCAGTCAACCTTTTACAAATTACTTTTTGACTTATTGCTGCCACTGTTATACTGTGCTTTGATCAGGCCAGAAATATATAAACCTTTTCATTTAAGCTTATTCTGGCTCATTAGAAAATGTTCTGGCTGATTTTTCATTATCTCTGAGAGCCAAACAAATAATCCAAACCAAACAAACTGCTGTTTAGAAAGAGTTATATATACTGCCTTTTAAAAATGATAGATGAAAGCAATACACCTTTCTCTATAAAAAATGGATGATTATTATTATTTATTAATGCTGTACTCTACAGTGAATGGCATGAAGCATATCAGCATCATGATATTCAATTGGGATAATGTCAACAACGTTATTTCCTGATGATGATGCTATATAAAATATTTCGCTCACATTGTAGGAGCAAGCACTGACGCAGTGTCTCTTTCAACTGTGAGCAGTGGAATAACAGACTGACTTCACAAGAGAGGGGACTCAACAGCTTTATGGCCCAAGGGCAGTTGTCAGATTTCACCCAAAACCTGCAAACACCTCCCTCTCACACACACACACACACACACACACACACACACACACACACACACACACACACACACACACACACACACACACACACACACACACACACACACAACATACACACGCACACACAGACATTATGCATAAACCATCTGGTGGCATGTCAGTCCTAAAGTATTCAACTAAATAGCTAATCTGTCCCTCGGGAGGTGAGACCCCAGCATGGGCAGGCATGAGGAGCCATTCACACACACACAAAACCTCACTCTGCAGTCCAGATGTTGTGAAAACTGACCAGTATCACATTATCTCTTTTTAATTACTGAGCTTGTACACACACACACCTACACACACACAAAGGGCAGGGAACAGTAGAGGGATAAGCAAAATAAAATACCACACAATCCACTTTAGAGAGAAATGTGATGAGAAAGTAAGAGAGAGATAAAGAAGATAGAAATGGAGAGAGATCGACAGAGAAGAGTAATAGCAGCAAAATCTCTGAAGTAGGTCAGAGCTTGTCTCCATATGTGGAATCTCTCTCTACACCCTGCAGTGCATTATCGTACAAATGACAAACAACCACTGAGAAAAAGGGTCAGTGAGCATTGCATACAACATACTACACATTACCTCACATGGCAATGTAGCAGCAACATGTATACTACTCGGTTTTTACAGTCCCCACTGCATGGCACCAAGGAGGATGCTTCTGTTAAGTATACAAACACATGTAGCCTAAATATAAGTCCTCTTTGTAGGTTGATGCATAGATTGGTTGATTTATTTATTCTATTTATTCATAGTTTACTCTTTTCAATTTATGAGAAAGTACAAATTGTAAATGCAAGACCATCCCCGCTCTGTGAATTAATAAGTTTGTACTAACATGAGTATAAGACATCGTCCTGTGTGTATGGGAACTGCCTTGACACTGAGTCACACGTACATCCACAAACAGACTGAGGCTGCTCCTCATTAAACATTATATTTTCATGGGGCTGTCATTAATACACACCTGGTCTATACTGGTTCTCATAAATGGAATAGCATTTACGCATCAAGTCTGTTAGGGTATAACATTTTCACTTTTCAGGCCAAATTTAAAATAAATCAATTAAACTTGTGACTCTGTTTCTTCTAATAGCCCTCACATTTTTTGTATTTCTTAATGGAGGCCTCTTAAAATACAAGAGCTCGAAACATTTCTCACCATCAAATGAACTGTGAAAGCAACCATGATTGGTGTAGCTGAAAGCATGATGAATACAGCTGCAGACACAACAAAGGGTTTGATCTGGGCTAGTTTTATTATTATTTGAATGGGTTCACAGACTCAAAAAAGTAAACTACATCGAGATTTGGTCGCCTCTTTGAAAATAAATTGCATATTACAGAGTTAAAATTCGGGCCTTGTTTCAAAAAGGTGGGTTAATTTAGAAATAGGTCTTTCATGTGTTTTCTCTTTGTCTTTGCAGAAAGAGCATTCATATTAAGCTCTGCCCATCTGCCCATCCCCAACACACTTCACATTAACACTTGCGCAATAATTGTACATTTCATTGTTCCCAACATTGTGAGAGTCTCTTTGGATTCTCGAGTGCTAATGGTGTAATTCTGGGTCAAACAGAGAGGGAACAGTGCTATGGGGGTGAAATGACTCTTTGTTCTGCTTTGCATTGGCTAAAGCTGCAGCTGTACCTGTATGTCCTAATTGCAGCTTTCAACTCTCCAAAATTCTGTCACATGATTAAACATACATTATAAATTCTTACTTGTCAACCTACCACCAAATATAGAGATTTTGTGAATCAGCATTTGTTTAATTGACAGATGCACAAAAGATCCAGCAAATGGGGTGTTTTTTTGCAGATGATGTGTAATGATCCTTATCTATCCCTAAAATAATGCTTTACTGTCATAAAACTCTCCTCGATCAAGGCTGAATACCTTGCACTAGGATCACCATTTACTATGACGTGGACAATTCTTCAATAAATCACAATTTGTCTCATAGGGCTTAACAAGGTGTGACATCCTCTACCCTTAACCCTCATCAAGATATCTTAATTATAGGATACACAGTGAACTGGAGGAGCCATGAGCCATGAATCAATCTTTCTGCTTTATTTTCAACTTATATATGAAATATCCTAATATTAACATTACATGACTTACATGACATTTACACTCACATTACATCCCCCTTCTTTCACATTATAGCCTTCTGTTTATTCACTGCATATGTTATAAACAGACACTACTCCAAGTTAGCTTAATAATAAGGCAGGCAAGTAAGTGAGTTAAGGTGTTTTTTCTACTTATTGTCTCAACATGTTATACAACCTTTATTTGAAAACAAATCTAACTATTTGCAGAGGACCACCATAATCAGTGAACTATCCAATTTCTGTAACTGCAAATGGTTGCTCTAAATACTAAACCTGGTTATTTCTCTGGACTATTTTTTATTTTTTTTTATCTCAGTAGTAATACTGGAGGCTATAACACATGAACTACCCCCTCAACCATTCTGCTGACCTCCATATATACCCCCAATCCAGAATCACCAATTTTCCTCTACAAAGAACCCGAAATAGCCCTCCACCCGTCGTACTCAATTATCATCAACCACAGAAATGGAATGACTAACACACACATAAATAAATACTGTAGGTACAAGTTGCCAGCAGCTGCAGCTGCTGCACTCACGGCAACCACCTTTATGGCCTAACCCCTACCTGTAACCTTCCCCTCATCACCCATCATTTGTCAGTGAATAATCACCGTGTGCCATAATCAGTCAAGCAGTAATACTGCAGCAACAGAGAGAAAATAAATAAGAAATCTGGAAGTCACTTTCCCCTAAAGTGTGTAAGCAAAGCACAGGAGAACCAAGTAACACTGATGGTCAAGCAGGTTGTTAAATTAGTCTGAATTTAGATATTCATAAGCATATATTAAGTCTCTCAACTGTTATCAGGTAACCTTAAATCAAATTAACCTAAATCTTCCCACATAAAAATCTGAACCTTTTTAATCAGTTCAATTCAATTTTTATAACTGTTTTACTGAGGTGGACCAGCAACATTTAAAGAAGGATATTCACAATGATATTGAACCCTCTTTTACCATAGACAGATGCTTGAGGAATAAGTAAGAATTGGTGCGTAAGGTTTGCAGTAAATGTATAATACACTGACCTACGTACGCGTGTGGACACGTATTCTGTCTGTCCACCCACTTTGTTTCGACCACTTAGCAGACCTGATGGAAAAGAGGGAAAAAAAATTATAACCTCATGAATTACGTTAAGCCAACATATGAAAAATCAGTTTCAAAAGAGGTCTGGGATCAGTGCACATATTTAAGTATTCTAAAGAAGCACTATGTGTATCACAAGGTTGTGTGTCATGAAGAATGCACCACTCAACAGGCCATGGTAAATAATGAATATTTTTATAGCTAAAAGGTTCAGAACTCTGAAGGGAAGCCTTGAGTCTGATGTGCTGACTGCTAATAAGTCTTTGTCAGCCTGAGCACAGGAAGATGCAGAAGATGCAGACGATACAGTCGAGCAGACACACACACACACACACACACACACACACACACACACACACACACACACACACACATATACACACACACACACACACACACACACACACACATATATACACACACACACACACACACACACACACACACACACACACACACACATATACACACACACAGACACACACACATGCCTCAGGACTGTCTGCATTAGTGTTGTTCTCCAACTGTGTGTTTGTGCTATCAAAGAGCTTGTCTGTGCACCAGCCGCTGCCCTTAGGATCACAGGATGCTCTTTCTTGTTGTCCTTCTTACTGCTGTTGTTGATGCTGCACACACTCACACATCCCCAGTCAGCTCACACTTTAACACAGTCTGCCTTTAGGACTGGAGGTAATGCCTCTATGGAAGTAGAAACATAAATCACTAGAACCTGACCAATATCGATTTTTGTGGGCTGATTGCCTATGCTGATATTAGGGAGTAAAACATTTCTGATACCAATACAGGGTTTTTCCTGTCCCAAAATTAGGGGTGGTCTTTATCATTCATGCTGCACACTGCCAACGGAATCTAGCCATTTTCTAAAGAGCGGGCTTATGTGTGTGTGTGTGTGTGTGTGTGTGTGTGTGTGTGTGTGTGTGTGTGTGTGTGTGTGTGTGTGTGTGTGTGTGTGTGTGTGTGTGCATGTGTGTGTGTGTGTGCTCCCAGACAGCGCACACACACACACACAGGCCCCGGGGCTCCGCCCCCTCGCCCCCGCTCACTCGCTCAGAGACACACACAGTGAGATCAGAGCTCGTTCACGTGAAGCTGCTTCTTAACAGTGGAAACAGTGAAACACAGAGTTTCTCTGGTCTCAGCTGCTCAGAGATCAGCGCTGCAGCTTCTTGATCAGAGCAGAAGCTGCAGTTGGTTTGTACTGAGCTTCAGTGTCTGTGTCTGCCTCCAGACTGACCTGCTTTTACTTTTAGTCTTAATATTTCGTCAACTAAAATATGCGTCACATCCTCTTACGTCTGCGGCCCGGTGCTTTTCCCTGCAGGTGGCTAATCTTGAGTGTCAGACCCCCGGCCTCGGTAGGCTAACTATGGATAAATCTCCAAAAAGAAAAGTCTGGGAGGAAAATAGAGAGTTTAATTCTGCGTGGACAGAATGTTCTACTCTTCATAAGAGTTTGGTGTTTTCCTTTGTTGTAACAGGTAAAAATAGCAATAAAATGTCAACAGTTTTCTTTATTGTCATTCTATAATTTCATAAATGCAACAAACTATAGTTTTTATATATATAGTATAACTATGTATAAAACTTTATAATCTGTGTTATCAAATATGTTTTGCTGCTCCAGACAAATTTTATTTGGGGGAAGAGGGCGCAAAATGGCTCTTTTGTTAGTAAAGGTTGCCGACCCCTGGTCTAGGTTTACAAATTCTGAGTTGAGTCTGAGTTTACACTTACACACACAGTTTGTGTGTGTAAGTGTGTCAGCGAAAGAGATAGAGAAATGAGCAGCGGCGTCATTGTGTGTGTGTGTGTGGGCTGGTACCTTTCCCTCAAGTTGTGGGACTATCATACAGAAACTACGAAATTATGATATAGTAATCAACCGCTTAGTGATGAATTTAGCCTGGGAAAAAACGTGATCAGTATCAGTTGTTACCACTCAACTAGAATTTTGTTGGGAGGCGGAAGATAATTTGACGGAGGAGGCCACCTCGCAATTCTCTATGCAGGAAAACCCTGCAATATATCGGACAAAAATATTATATAAAAAAAAAATATTATCAAAATGTAAACATAAAAAAAAAAGATCAATGATTCCTAAGATGTCGTTATCAAACTCAAACAAGTTAGAAGGTCCATCATCATTAGCACAGCCATGCTATAATGTGTGTTCAGACTGTATGGTAATAGTAGCCGTGGTGCCTCTGGTTTAACAGCACCGTGGTGGACAGTGACAAGTCTTTCCAGTGTTTGTGTCTCTGAAAGATGTCACAGCACAGAAAGGGGTGAGAGTATTGTGTCCTGTCTACTAAGTGTTTACATCACTGCTGATCGCAGCTGGAGTCAATGGATTCATAGGAAAACTAACAGGGACTAATGCACGTTAAAGTGCACCTAAACTGGCTACTGGCTATATCTAAGCTCTGATCACAACACACTGCCCAGAATGAAATAATTCTATTATATCTTTGCACAGGCTGCTTAATTAAAAAAAAAATGACATGTCAAGTTTTGATCAAAAATAAAAGCTCTAGCAGTTAAAAAGATTGACATTTTTTTTGTTAACATGCAGTCTGGTGGTACTGCTGATATTGTTGCTGTTTCATTTGATTACATTTCTCAGCAATTTATTTTGTATAACACAAGTACACTCTTATTATGACAAGATGTATAAGACAAACAGGCTATTTTGGTCTCAGTAATCCATTTGTGATGAAGCTCAATCAATCAATGGACATGCTATTAGTTTATAAGTACTCTTGCACTGAGGTTTCCAGATAGTATTAGCCGCTGGAAGAAGCCGCTTATGCTGACTCACATGCAAGAAAGCTCTCAATTCCTGCATTAGCTTGGACAGTGAGCATAGCACAGATGTAGGTGAGGGAGCTTGGTAGTGTGTAACAGAGCAGTGAGAGTTAAATAGTCTGAATTTATATAGCGTTTTTCTAGTCTTGATGACCACTCAAAGCACTTTACAGTACAGTTTATTAGGGTTTGAGGCCTGAAGGGCCAAAACCCTATTGATTTTGCTGCGGTTTGTTATAATTAAAAATATTTGTAGTCTGCTGCTTCGGCTCAAATTCCGGTGAGCTGGAATGAGCTAAAACATGAAACTTGCCACAATAACTGGAATTGATGTGCATCAACTATCGCTGAAATATGAGCTCAATCGGCCACATGGTGGCGCTGTAATTAGGCCTCGAAAAGACACATTTTGACAAGCCACGCCCCTCACACCCTAAGTCTGATTGACTTAAAATGCAAGACACAAGTCCAGCTCAATGTGTTCTACAAAAAGCCTCTAGGACCATAAAAGTCTGTCATGAATCTTCTTTGCAAATTTGCATCCTATCAACACCAAATTTGGTACACAGCACTGTGAGACTAAGATACACATTTCTTTTATAAATAACCGCCATTAGCCAAAAACGTTTCGCAAATGTTATGTGGTAAACATGTCAGAACCAGACTGGGTCCATGCTTAACAGGACATTGGCCATAACTCATCTACATTTGGTTCAATCATCATCAAACTTGGTAGATATGTTTGAATAGTGTCCGGAAACAGGCAGAGCAAAGCAGTTTGAGTTCTGCCGATAGGGGGCGCTAAAATCTCCAGAAATCTATAGCGCAGTAACCACTAAACCAAATTTCACCAAATTTGATATGAATGCTCTAAAGGCAACTACAAACTAACATCTAAATTGCCGAATTGACATAATTTAGTCTAGAAACATAAAAATTGGTACAACTATTGGGAAAGTAATGCCCAAGAAATTCGAGTCCAATCGGCCACATGGTAGCGCTATTACATTTGACCCTCACACAGTTTGTTTGATTGACTTGAAATTTCACACGCAAGTCCAGCTCAATGTGTTCTACAAAAAAGCCTCTTCGACCATAACTGTCCGCCATGATGGATTTTTGGTAATTTGCATAAAATTTAAATCTCCTTTTTTTTAAATTATCAGGATTGGTCAAAAATCACTAATAATAATAAACTTTTGCTAAGGGCGGGGCTTAGAGGGAAATTGGCCATAACTCTTTAAATATTTGAAGCTGTGAAACTATATGTGAAACTATTCAAATCTGTTTATATCGTATTGAATGCACATGGAAGTTGCTTTGGATGAAAGTATCAGTTAAATGACATGTAAGGTAATGTGCTGCTTCCTTCTATTAAGCGAATTAAGGCTTGAACCTGCTATAATTGCCATTTACCCATTCACACATTCATACCATGCATCTATGGGCAGCACTTTTTCTATGAGGGGCAAGATAACCCACAAGATAGTGGTGGGTTTAATATCTTGCCAAGCACACTTCAGCATGCATGTGGGGAAGATTGGGATCGAAACCGCCGACTTCTGGTTAGAGGACGACCTCTCTAGCCTCTCATCCACAGCCGACCCAGTGGTTGGATTTCCACTATCATGCTAGAACTAGCGTGATTTCCAGAACTTACTATTATAGCTTTAACACGATCTGATGACTAAAGCATTCATCCAATATTTGTTAAAGCTATACAGTATATGCCTTTTAAGTACATTATGGCACATATTGAACATCTGGGGGTGAATTGTTGAACTAGGTTAAGTGCTTTGCCAAAGGGTATGGTAGTATGCCCTACTTAGGGAAATGTGTATGTGAAGAAGGCTGCAGTGCTATGTATACAGTGCTCTCCTTGCTATCTTGTTTGACAGCTTCAAATCAAATCAAATTTTCTTAGACCATATAGCCCATATTCACAGATCACAATTTGCCTCAAAACGCTTAACAATCTGTACAAGGTGTGACATCCTCTGTCTTTCACCCAGCTTCCCCCGACAGCAAAGTCTCTCAATCTAAACTAACCTAACCAGCAGCAGAAACACACCAAAAAACAACTAATTTCAGGCTGCTTTTGATGGGTTAGAATAATTCGTGTGTATGACTAAAATGTCCATTTGCCTTTGTATACAGCCTCAGTTTCTGCACATTCCACATTATTTTGTATTAGTTTCTAGCCTGTGTAAACGTTCCCATATTATTCACGATGATCATGTCATGTTTGGTCTGAAATGGTGCCATATGCCAATCAGGAATTAGGGTTAACACCTTCAAGGGATAAATGTGCAATGTTATAAAAAACACTCTTTTTGACATCCACAGCATGTATGATCAGCGTCTTTAGCTTTTTCCTCAGGACTGGTCTGTTTATGTACCAGCGTGCATGACTGTCATTAATTGTTAAAAATAAGTTAACTTTTTTCAGTCTTTCAGCTGATGTAACTCACTATTTTCTTTTTCTAATTAAATTATCATTATGAAGGATCAAGAAATTAAGTCTAAATTAGTGAGATGAAATATGCACATGAAATGTAGGGACAGTGAAGAGACAGATGCAACTTAATGATAGTGACAAAGGTGCTTGTCATTATATCTGATGGCAAATATACACAAAGAAAGGCACTTATGCAACTTTATCTATTCAATGAACAATATTCACATTATTATCAATTCATATTTACAGCATCTGTTCAGTGCACAATATTTAGCTTCAGTTCAACACTATGTTTTGCAGAGGAGCTGCTACTGCAGCACAATGTTTTTTAAATGGGCTTGAACTTGAATATGGCCATAAATGTGACTATTTCCTTGTATGAAAGTTAGTCCCTTGTACTCAAATAAGTACAATACAGTATGAAGCCGTGCATATTCTGCTCCTGCAAATATTTCACAATAAAATCTCCTTTTTAAACAAAAGAATGGATTCCGTCAACAGAAACGCTGGAGTGCTTTTATTTTGAAACGCCTACAGAAAGTGTTGCAATCATTTATGTATGTAACATAATTTCAACAGATAAACATTAAAACTCAGCTGAAAGATAATTTTCTCTGTTTATTCTTCTGTAAAATACAATGTTTATCTGTCTGTGACACAAACGTATTTACAACACTGGCCGAACCCGTTTCAAAGTAAAAGCACTCCAGCGTTTCACTTTCTGAATCCATTCATCTTCTAACGGGGGTTTGATTGTTATCGACAGACTGGAAGATGCGCGTCTTCCTACCGTAGTTTCCTGGTGTTTAGTTTAGTACATAAACTGACTTGTTATGAAGGCAATGCAGTAGATAAACCAGCAGCTCCGCCACCAGCAGCGGACCCTCTGCCGTGTAAACAACCGACACACAGCTGGTCTGCGGCGAAACCGCAGCCAGTGAGTCCAGAGAGTTCGGGGATCGACAGTGAAGACTGCGAGATCGACTGGTAGATCGCGATCGACAGTATCTTGCCCAAGGACACTTCGGCATGCAGGTGGGGAAGAGTGGGATCGAGCTACTGATCTTATGGTTAGAGGACGACCGCTCTAACCCCTTAGCCACAGCCGCCCCTTTGTGAGAGAAAGCAAGTATATTGACAGCCTATCATTGAGTCATGTCCACTGAAGCACCAAGTACTTAAGTACTGAACAAAATTTGGTCTAAGAATGCTTACAGTACATTAGTCATGTTCTTTTAATTGATGTTAAGGTTTAAATATAATGAATTTCTGTCAAATGACTTTGCAGAATCAGAGATTATATGTCACTACAATTAGAATTTACTGTACAGATTAACAGTGGACTGCTATATGCATTGAGACAAATATATTGTGTAAATGTTGTATTCTACTTAGTCATCTCTACTCATTACAGGATATGTTTTTGTAAATGTGGCCTTCTTGAGAATTCTGTTACAAGAATGATGTTGAACACTTTACATAATATGTGCCAAATTCACGGAGTGTTCCTTTATTAACAATATAACACACAATAGAAGTCTATACTGAATGTGTGAAGTGAATACAAAATTACTGATGTCGATCAAATACAAACCATTTTAGCTGTGTGTTTGTGTGTGGTGCTGGTGGTGGGGGTAGGGGGGTACTTTGATGTCCAGTCTATCACCTAGTATTCCCTGCCGATTTACTATAACGGGTCTAACACTTAACAATTCACTAATGTCTATCCCTGAGGTGTGTGTGCGGGGGTGCGTGTGCTTGTGTATCCCCAATCCCTCCAACCATGGCCTTTGAACCCAGTGTATTACACAAGAATGTCATGGGTCATATGCTAAAAAGGTTTGAGCAGATGGGATAATTGGGAAATGTGTGGGAGGTGTTGGGTTCATGTATGTGTCTAAAGCATAATAAGAACTATTTGTGATTCCAATGTCAGTATTCACTAAAGCATAGCAATATTTTGAAAATGTTGTTTCTCACTTCCTTTTTTATTATTTTAATCATGTGACCAAAAAATAATTAGCTTTTAGTTTGTTTTGTATTTGGTCTGTTCAAAAGAACACAGTGTACAATGCAGAAGTGCTGATATCCTGGTCTGTGTCACTGCTGTAAGATGCCCTGGTCTGTGTCACTGCTGTCAGATGTCCTGGTCTGTCTCACTGCTGTCAGATGTCCTGGTCTGTCTCATTGCTGTCAATTGTCCTAGTCTCTCTTACTGCTGTAAGATGTCCTGGTCTGCCTCACGGCTGTAAGATGTCCTGGCCTGCATGTGTCACTGCTGTAAGATATCCTTGTCTGTCTCATTGCTGTCAATTGTCCTGGCCTGTCTCACTGCTGTCAGATGTCCTGGTCTATCTCACTGCTGTAAGATGTCCTGCTCTGTCTCACGGCTATAAGATGTCCTGCTCTGTCTCACGGCTGTCATATACCATAATTACCCTCACATATTCTGGTCCACCTTTAACATCTGCTGCCAAACATACCTATAACAGGATGGTAAGTTACATTGTAACCTTTGGACCTCTACTTGCCTATGTGTGAAAGTCAGCATAAACGACTGTCAAAAAAATTTCAAATCTGAGCTTTATAAAGATTAATGTTAAGACAGGGCTGTTGTATTGTAATAAAGTGGCCTGGGAGTTGAAGTAAAACTATAAAAATCTGGCTGTTAGCTACAGAAGTGTAACCAAATGAATTCCTTTACTGAGCCTTTAGATGCACATCATTGCCTTTTTCATGAATTAAGATTAAATGCATTAAGGAAGGCAAAGAGGAAATTGACGATTGAAATAGCTCTATCACACTAACTGTTGAGGTAGAATGTTAGGTGCAATTTAAAGCTGAGGAAAACACTTAGATATATATATATATATTTTTTTTTTCTACTGTTTCATCTGGGTGTAACACTAAATTCTATTTTTTGTAATTTGTAGAAGCTCTTGGCTCTATAATGTTTAAGTTACTGTAAAATTGCATCTGTCCAGGTTATAAATCTCACACATAACCCACGTTTAGTTACAATGCAGCACCAAAATGTGTGTGTTTAGACTATTACTGGGCTCTTCTATTGTACATCTACAGACATTGTGTAAAATGAACCCTCCTTTCTTCTACAAAGCCCTGCTCAATTAACTCTCAGCCCCTCAATGGAACACGAACAGGGACAAAACAAAGCAGTGTCAAATTGCAGACCCAGTCTTGTGCACCAAGCTCAACCTCCAGGGAAGGTAAGATGGAGGGAACGAGGATAGAAAATTGAGAGGGTGGAGGGTGAATGTGTGGTTGCCAGGCAATACATGTGTGTTTGTGGATGTCATTCTTGGTGGGGGCTGCAGTTCGATGTTGCAGAATGACCTACTTTTAATCGAAAGAGAGAGAAAGAGCGAATAGAAATAGAGAGTAGGGATCAGCAAAGTGGAGATGCAGTGGAAAATAAACAGGTTCAGTGATTTTATTCATTAAGAGAAAATAAAAGAAAGGAGCATGGGGAAAGACAGAGATGTACAGGGAGAAAGAGAGGTGAAAGAGACTGAAAAAGATATCCCTGAGGGTCAAGCAAGAAAGAGATGAAAATAAAGAAACAACGGAGAGCTGTAAAAGGGGGAGGTGTGTGTGTGTGTGTGTGTGTGTGTGTGTGTGCGTGTGTGTGTGTGTCAATCTATAGTTATGAGAGACAATTTTGGTTCAATACCATCATTGTGAGGACATTTTGATGTGAGGACCAGCCAAAACAAAATGTCCTCACAAACTCAGAGGGCTGTTTCTTGGTGTGTGTGTGTGTGTGTGTGTGTGTGTGTGTGTGTGTGTGTGTGTGTGTGTGTGTGTGTGTGTGTGTGTGTGTGTGTGTGTGTGTGTGTGTGCCCTGAAGATCAATTCCAGATAAATCATCCGAGTTCCTGGAGTGATGTCAGTTGAAACACTTCCTGTGTCCACACAGCCTCTTTTATGAGACTTCTTAATAAATTATGACTGCCACCTGCAGCAATAGGAATACATACCCACAAATGCATGTCAGAATTGCAAAAAAAATGGAATCAATGAGTAGCATTTTTACCTCTTAACCACAACTGAAATTATTAATATGTAGGGCTCCGGTTTGCTGGATCAAACACCTTAATATTATTAGTTACACATGTTAACTAATTAACTAGTTACACATGTGCTTATCTCTGTACCAAGTCAAACTGACCACCATTAAACAGTATTACACTTTCTAGTGACAGTTCCACAGTGGTGTGAGGCATTGAAGGACAGCAGGAATTGAGCCAATTGCAGAAATACGTGTCAATCGTCATATCCATCATGTCAAGGCAGATGGCCGCCCACATTGAGTCTGGTTCTGTCAGAGTTTTTTCTCTCCAAAAAAATTGAATTATATTTCAGATTTTATTGAAAGACCACTCTCAAACATGAACTCTGTATCAGTCTAACTATTATCAGCAGTATGTATTTCATATGATGCTTAGATGGTGAACATATCCACAGTGAATGGTCTGTATTACATAGCACTTTTCTAGTCTTGATGACCACTCAAGTGCTTTACAGTACAGTTTTTGCCATTCACCAATTTACACACAATGGCACAGCCATCAAGAAATTTGGGGTTCGGTACTGGGGAAGACTGGGATTGAACGGCCAACCTTATGGTTAGAGGACGACCCACTCCACACCCTGAGCTACAGCCACCCGACACACAAAGCAAAAATGTCTTCATGTAGATGCACAAAAACAAGTCACAAACAAGCAGAGCACACAGCAAGACCAAATCCTATGCAGATCTTGCAGGACTTCGAACTAAGGAGAGTTCAACATATCTGATGAGGAAATACAAGCGATGGGGGGACCCCAACCAGTTCATTACTCCCTGTCAGTTTCTACCCATCACACCCACAAAGACAGGATTGAGGCAGGCAGACAGAGAGATGGAGGTGGGGGGAGGCGAGGCAAGATGGGAGACAGTTACAGATGTAGACAGAGAGATATCAGCAGACAAGACCAGAGAATACAAAAACAACACAGATGATGTGGTGTCACAGAATTTGACTCATACGCCTGAACAATCTGCACATGGTGTGACATCCTCTGTCTTTAACCCTCGACTAGGATGAGAAAACTACAAAAACGCAGAGGAGAGGAAGGGGAAAGAAAAAGAAATGTGGTACTGAGAGAGAGGAAAAGGGCCATAACACAAATACCAGGATGTAAAGAAAAAACTGAGAGGAGATGGTAAGAAGAAAGAAGGGGTCGAAAAATGGCAGATGTTTACTTCACAAATCAACAAAGAAGGTTAACCTCTCTTCCTATGTCCTTCATCTGAAATATTGAAGACCTCCCACTTGCAGCCAAATCACACTAAAGACTTCCCCTTACACCTTCTTATTGACATCATGAATTCATGACATACAAAGAGGCCATTTAGTGATCCCTCCAGGCACACTGCTCAGTCAAAAACCACACCCACCCGCTGGGAGCTGGCAGCCTCTCAAATACGTTCAGCACTATACATGGTTTTCCAGTATGTTATCCCAAAAAACAACAAAAGGACCATGTTGAATCCACCAGTCCAAATATAGAACGTGATTTAATGAATGTGTTCAAAGTCACATTTCTATGTTCTTTCATTGTTACATATTTTGTTGACATTAAACATGTTCATTAGCCTACATTGTAAAGTATTTAGCTTGGAATCCACATAACCGACTATAAGACAGCAGTGTTGGTGAATCAGTGAGCCGGCACTGTAGCAGACAAGATGGCAGGTTAAATAAATGTTAGGTCTTGTCCTAGGGCTCAGCCAGAGGCTTATGACAGTAACACTGCCACTCTGCTCCACTGAAGATGGCTTATTAAGGCTAAATCCTGAACGCAGCATGTCTATCTGTTCGTGTGTGTGTATGTGTGTGTGTGTTTGATGCTGCAAATGATTTGAACAATTCTGTGAATTTCACAACCCATTCATTGTTTAAGGAATATTGTAAAAGAAATGACAAACTGCTGCCTGTAATAAGATAGCTTTGGTATCAAATTAGTTTTACTTTAAGGTTAGGAAATTGGTCGTAAAAGACGGGCCCTTACTTGTACCATAATACAAAACTGTGTGTGTGTGTGTGTGTGTGTTTCCAGAGGTAATGTTCCTTTGTGCCAGCCAAAATAAATGAATGCTGTCTGCCCCCCATCCTCTCTATCTCTCTCTTCCCTCTGCCTTTGTTGTCTTTGCCAAAATGATCTCCTCATATTTGTCTGTTGTTTGTCTCGCAATAAGAACCTTAACCAATAGTCAGTTTTTCACTCGCTTTCAGTCTTTCATTCATTGCACTTGTAATCTGTTATCCATCCTGATTTTTCTATCAATCCAGCCATCCTCTTCCTCCATGCCTGTGGTGATGTCAGGCAACCTGCCACCTTACTAGTACATCTGGATCTCACTTTGTGCTCCTTCTTCAACCATCCATTCCTCCAGCAACTCCCCCAGCCCCTACCCACATACCCCCACCCTAGCTCCCTTTTGCTCCATCCCTCCTCCTTTCCTTCACCTCCTTTGGTCGTCGACCAATGAGAAAAGTCCCTGGTCACCAGGGTTCCTTAGCAACAGCCTCACAAGAGGAAAGATGGAGGAAGGAGGTGGGGGAGGAAGAAGAGAGATAGGATTGGGGGGGGGGGGGAGTGGGAGGCTGAAAGTGTGTTTGCCATTATCAAAGCCTTGCATCTGAGGAGTGTGTGTGTGTGTGTGTGTATGTGTGTGTGTGTGTGTGTGTGTGTGTGTGTGTGTGTGTGTGTGTGTGTGTGTGTGTGTGTGTGTGTGCGTGCATGTATCCTTGACCTGACTGAGGTCCATCAAAAATACCCCACAGTCACACTTCAAAGCCCGGCTAATACTATGTCTTAATCTCGCTGTACACAAAAACGAAATCCTTCTCAATTAAGAGCCAGTGTTTATATTTTATATTTTAATGAATTTACAGAAACAAAAACGCCTGACAGCAAAGTCAAAGATGGGTATGAAAAACATGCAGACTAGGTTGTTGTAAGCTCCCATGTGACTGATGAGGGAGAGAATGAATAAACATGAGAGTAGCATGGTGTTTTTTCTAGCACAGACACTCATACGCTGTGTCCCTTTGGTTGTGCTTTTAAGCATCTGCACAGGCAATTACTGACCTAAGCCTTTCACTCAGAATGGAGACACTGGGGAAAGACTCATGTCAGATAATCACTATATACTTATATAAGTGATTATAGATGGAAGCAGATAAATAACACAAGAATGATGTAAACATACAATCCGACTCAGAAAGACTGAGAGTTAGACTTAAGTTACATCAAGTTTGTGTTTTGTGTTAATAGTACCTAGTCAACACTTTATACATCACAAAGAAAGCTGCAACCAGCAATAACTCTAGAGTTGGGTACTGAAATCAAATGCCAATCGGGCACCGGTTCCTAGGCGGCGATACATATCATGGCGCAGATTTCAGGGGACCTAATTTTGATGCCTGAACTCTGTGTTGAAATAGTTACCCTACTTACTGGCAACATAAACATTACCACTCGTATCTAGTTAACTCTGGTGACAACAAACTCTTCGCACAGTTAGCTAGTGGCTACATTACACTTGAGTTGAGACGAGAAAATGTCTAAAACTAAACGATCGAAAGTGTGGCTGTATTTCATGTGAAAGGATTCCGTCACTGGCGTGTGAAGCAAATGTCCGAGCAATAGCTGAGGGCGGAGCAGCGACCTGGGAGCTACTCCTGAGCAGCCGAGCAGCCGAGCAGCAGCTTGCGGAGTTGGTGGCGTAATGTACCATGTTGTTTGGGATCCACCAGTAAACTGTAGGAAGAAGGAAGCCGAAGAAGGAACGGTGGAAGTCAACTAACTTAATGAAGCACCTGGCGATGTATGGAAGCAGAGGGATGCTGCAGGTTTAACTGCTTGTGTGATTCCATGTCAAACACATCAGTGGGCAGTGTGAGCATCCCTGGCCCCAGTGGTGGGGAGAGATGCTGTATTAAGCACTGAAACCATTGTTAAATTATTGTTGTTGGGTTAAGTTTTATTATGTGATATTGTTATGTAAATTTGTTGAGAGTTTTGCACGAATGTATATTAGTAGATTTGAGTAAACTTAAAAAAATACCCAACCCTAATCAACACAGGACAAGCAAACAGACCATTCCAAACAGGCACGTTTAGAATGGCCAATGAACTAGTTCAGACTAAAAGAAGTGGTGTCTCAGAAACAACCGTAGCAGTTTGTCTTTTTTATCCCACCTCAGCAGCACCCAGGCTAAGCTCCCTTTGTTCAAATTAGAATTAAGTTATGTAGCACTGATGCTTAATTAAAGGAAAACTTTGATATTATAGGAAACATGCTGACTAACTTTCGTTTTGACAGTTAGCCTAGATGAGCAGACTGATGCCGTTTACATCTGTCACTACAATATAAGGGTATAGCCGGAAACCTGGTTAGTTCAGCTTAACATAAAGATTGTAGAAAGGATGACAAGGTTAGGGTTTGTCTAAGGTAAAAACATCTGCCTACCAAATAAACACCGGCCATATTTCAACAATGCCATCTTAACTCATGTGAACCAAAGTTCATGAATAGAACACAGAAAAGATGCAGGAAGGTACTGCACCCAGCAAAGAAATAGCTCCTGATTAACTGTATGTGATTAAATAACAATATGATGTTAATACTGAAATACTATTTCATTTCAGAAAAACAAGACAACTCACACCTGACTTCTTCTGACAAACACATGGCACATACATATAATAATGTGGTGTGCATGTGTGTGATTCCTCAGTGGACTACTGGGGTTATGTGTGGGGCTTTCATTAAAATGTCATGAAAAGGCAGCTGTATATATGTATATATATATATATATATATATATATATATATATATATATATATATATATATATATATATAGTACAGAAGGCCTCAGCAGCTAGGCTTCTTACTGGTTTTAACAGATGACATCACAACACCCCAATCCTTGCTTCTCTCCATTGGCTCCATGTCCATTCATAAGATTTTACTGATCACTTATATTGCCGGGTGTCTGGCCCCAAGCCACATCACAGACATGTAGACCTCTAATGTGCCTGTTCACAGCCTTAGATCCTCAGGTGGAGCTCTGCTGGCTGTTCCAAAGTCGAAGCTGAAAACTAAAGGTGGCTTTTGCCCTTTGCATTTGCTGTCGAAGCACTTTGTAAACTCTGTTTTTGAAGGTACTATATAAATAACGTTTATAATGGTTATTATTATTATCATACTGTATATCACATATTTACAGGTTAACGCAACTAAAAAAGACTTTGTGAAACATGCATATCACATGTGAATTAATAAGATAGGAGATGGAGGACAGGGGGGGTTTCACTGTGTCTCTTAAGTTGGACACACACACTTCTCAATGGACTTAATATCATTATACAGGTCATACATACCAGAGAATGGACTGGAGGGAGACAAATTTGAGAAAATTGAATTTGGTAGAGGTATAATTATCATAGAACAATTTGAACTGACAGCTGTGTGTGTGTGTGTGTGTGTGTGTGTGTGTGTTCTGTGAGCATGACTACCAGGTCTAATTTGCCATCATGGCCCCATCTGCCACTGGCTAGTTTGTTCTGCAGCATCAAACACACACACACACACACACACACACACACACACACACACACACACACACACACACACACACACACACACACAACAAACAGAGAGAAAACTGACATAACTATAATATAAGGGGAAAGGACAGTGAAAAGAAGGTTATTTTCAAAAATGTTGTCCTTATTGTGCTACTGATATTTGAGTCAATCCTAAAATCAGTCAAAGAAAGGAGGCTGAGGGCTCTCAATCCTGACTGACACATTAGATTAACATGCTGCTGCATAAGTGCACCCTCAATCAAATATCTATGTTATGATCTTAACAAATTCTGACAAAATAAACCCAAACTGTTCATGTCAACAGCGACACTGATAGCTCAGCAATATCAGCATTTGTAATAGGAGAAGTAACAGAAAAGCACAGATGTGTTTATAAAAATGTGGGTGTCTTCTAAAACGTGTGATATCATTTTTCATCAAAATTCTATTCTTGTGATTCAATCAATCAATCAAATTGTATTTGTATAGCCCATATTAACAAATCCCAACAAATGTGTCTCATAGGGCTCCACAAGGTGTGACATCCTCTGCCCTTAATCCTCAACCAGAGTAAGGAAAAACTACCAAAACTAACCAAAACCCCTACTAACAGGAGGGGAAAAAACGTAGAAACCTCAGAGAGAGCCACAAGTGAGGGATCCCTCTCCCAAAACAGACAGAAGTGCAATAGATACCGCGTGTAATGGAGAACATCAGCTATTTACAACATTGATTAGAATAAACAGTATGTGAGTCTGCATTTTGTATATCAAGCAGTCTTCTTGAAAATATTTAGCTGCCAACACGATCAGGATCCACCACCACAATCAGATGACACCATGGTCTACAATTCATGACCTGTTGAAGCTAAGCTGCTACAGAAACAGAGATACAGTTCTCTGTGATACTGCACAAAGCATGGACAACTTTACCAGAACTTCGGATTAAAGTAAGGATAGGATGGGATTTCTGTGATGTTTCTTTAACAAGCTACACTGTGTCTATTTCCTCAAATGAAATATCTTAACCTGCTTTTTTATTTGTAACAAAATAAAAAAGATAAATTCACATTCAGATAAAACAGGAATAGATGCCACAACATATATAATCCTGATCTAATTGTCATATCTGAGTAACTGGAGGATTTAAATGTAAGAAGATATAATATAACCTTCAGTTACACATGGTCACAAATTAAAAGAACCATTTCACAAGTGAGTGGAGCAAAGGCCAGTGGCAAGCTGAGCCCTGAGTCCTAAACAATCAAGAGAGTCACTGAGTGGAAAAATAGCATGTTCAAATTGAGGGCAGCCATCACCACGTTTACTATTCTGGACACATTCTTTAAAGAGGCACATACACGTGTGCACAGAGCTAATTTACGGTGTTACATTGCTGATCTTATGGTAACTGTGTTTCAGTCGCTCTACCACACACATAACATGTCCCACATACCATGTACTGGACTTGCTTTTATTTCTTAAAGATGTTTCACCTCTCGTCCAAGACGCTACTTCAGTTCTAACTGTTAAGTGGGAGGTTTTGGGTCTGTGGGAATTTACCTTGGGTCAGAACTTATGTCAACTTAACTCTTCTCACATTCACAAAATGCATGTGCAAAACACTATGTATAAGCGGCATTTTCAAATGCTAACACGCTGTTTTCAACACTGCTAGAAACAGTCAAAACAGAATGAAGGAACATTTCAGGCATTTCTGAAGAAACCACATTGAAACTTATAGAAAATTTAAGCAAAATATTTACAATAAAATGAAATAATCATTCCAAATACATTGTATTAAAAGCTTCAGCTGAAAAGACCATGTGTTTTAGTCTCATGTCAACAGACACAAGAGGATGGACTGCATCCTTCTGTTAGTGTCTGGGTGTTTAGTCCATAGGGTTAAAAGGCACAGTCTTCACAACACTCCAAGGGCAAGGAACGGCAGAAGAGCAATTTGCTATCATGTCATAACACACTGAAGAAGAATTGACCTGGAGAAATAAGAACAAAAATAGTACTTAAACCCCGTGGCTATCCAAACTGGGCCCACTCATCCAAGAATCATGTTGGATGAGGTGATACACAAGCAAGTCTAAGTCTAGATTTTAAGGGCCAAATCAAAACATAATAAGGTCAAGACCTGAAAAATTGACAGAGAAACCCAACAGTTCCTACAGAAAAGTATCATTTTTAAGAATGGTATCACTCATTATGTTGTGTTACGTGTTGATATTGTGGCGGTGGCTACAAACAAATCAATGTAAGGACACTGAGAAATTAAAAATATGTTTAAAATGTAGCCGGTCACAGACATCAGCTGTTGTGTGTCTGTGTGTGTCCGTGTCAGCGCGAGCACGAGAGAGAGACAAAAGTGAGGGAACAGCATCAGGATGGTCTGAATAGATTAATATATTTAATATTATATATATATATATAATATATATTAAGTGTCAGTTCCTTTGTTAATGATTTATAGAGTTGAAAGAATTGTTGAGAAGGAAATGAATTATATTGGCAAAATAAAAAGACAAAATAGCCCCAAAAAAACAATCAAGGATGGACTCTGCCAACTGTTGGTAATAGACAATATATTCGACCTATTGCCCAACCCTAGTTCTTTTTTTAACCCAAACCACAATCTACTGCCACTTTGTTAAGTGGTGCGAGGAGTCATTCCTCCAACTTAACATTTAAAAAACCAAGGATATGTTCATCGATTTCAGAAAACCTGCCCACACACACAAAACCATGTGACACTTTTTTATCATGCTTTTATTGAGTCTGTTTTATCTTTTTCTTTGGTGTCATGGTTTGGTACCCTGTCTTTAAAGAGGCCCTATACACCAGACAGCTACAGAGGATAGCCAGCTCCATTAGCAATGATGACTCGCATCCTCTACATGGGGGATTTTAACTTCTAGCCTCTGGTCGAAGGTTTACAGTCCCAAGGGGTAAAACAAAACACTACAGAAATAGTTTTGTTCCATCTGCAATTGTTCACTTGAATGGGTTATAGCCAAATTTGCACTTTTGTCCCTATCCAGTTTTCTATTGATAGCAATGCATTTGAGCACTTTTCTCAATGGTTTTTGGGGTCTTGTCTTGTGTCTGTGTGTTTATAATTTTGTACTGTTTTGGATGGATGCCTTCTCTTTTTGTTGCTGCAAAACAAATCTACCTACGGGTACAAATAAAGTAACCTTAACCTTAACCTTACTGCAATCATTCCTGAACCTAACAAAGTCGTTTTTCTGCATAAAACATAAGCAAAGGGTGACCAAAGTGAGAAATTCTCAGTAATCAAATCACACAGATTAGTTTTCTCACAATTCTCAATTTTGCCAATTTAAGGAAGTAGCACATCTGTTCTTACATGGTTTTCTTCTGTCGTCAGTAGATTTACTTAATTATTGTAACTATACAGGTTTAGTTTTGATGGTGATCACAGGAAAACAAGTCAAGAGAATCTTGAGATTACAGAAAACTATTATCTCATTACAAAAGTGATAATATTTCCACTTGAAATATACTAGCACTGAGTAGGACCTGTGATCCAAAGCATCTTCTGCTTATTTCATGTGAGATGGAGCATCAGCAGTGAAGATAATCTTCAGCTTTCAGACAGAATATTTCACGACAGGAACTTTGTTTCTGCTGCATGCAATGTTTTTTCTGCTGGTGAGGGCTTATCCCATGATACCGCATTACATACACACACACACAAACACCCACCCATGCACGCACACACACTTTGAGCCAACAGATTAAGTTGACATGGCAGAGGAGTCATCTCGAGCTAAATATCTCTGATTACATAATATGCAACAGTCTAAGCAACAGAAGAGGGGCAGCACACTGAGGAAAAATATGTTTTCTACTTCAGTACTGATTTTATTCAACAGACCTTATTTTCATGCTAAAAACTACATTAAAATATAAATATAAATGAAAATAGTCAATCTGTGTGTAAAAAGCCTAATACATGGGCCTGAGCTCTTACTACTGAATGTTAGTTGAAATGAAATGATTCCCTGCCTTCATACAACAGACAATCAAACCACTAACATTATGTCTCGTAGTTTTCAATAGTAGTGGAACCAAATGATACTACAATGAGGTGATAATGCAACCATCAAAGCCATTAAAGGTTTGTGATGTGAAAAAATACACCACAAAATCAAAGCATCTAGATACATTCCTCTTGCTATTCTATATATGCTATAATTCCTGTATAAATTGTGATATTATTTGATACTTTCAATCAGAGCAGGAATTTCACTGCAGCCACGACACCCATGGGGATCATCCCCCCTCAAGAATATATGCCTTGCGGCGTTAGTGGCCTTGCACCCCGCCGCTCAGTCCCAGCTGATTTTACTGTTTTCTCTGAATAAAAGATAACCTCAGATGATAAATTATTTTGTGAAATAAACATCTTTTTTATTTCAATGATAACTGGACTATGTATTGAAAATTAAATCATCCTTAGCATTCAAGTTGAATTCATTATTACCGTGGAAGGCAAAGGCCATTCTTAACTATTAAATGTTCAAGTAAACTGAACCAATGTAATGTCAGTAAATTAAATTTGTATGCTTATCTTCTGTGGGAAAATGTCACTGATGTATCCATCAACCACCCTGGCGTCCACAACCTGACTTTGCCCTGAACTACATTAAAGTAAGACTACTAAGATACATTGGCCTGCACATTGGTTCTGTAATATCAAGCCTGAGCCATGGTGTTGAGATGTCTGGTGGAGGCTGCACGTCTTCTCAGATTTTCTTCCTAACACAATGATTGGACTCAGATATATGGCCTTGAGCATTGTTCTATCTAGAAAGAAAAACGTGATGTAACCGATCAGATAGTGACAATTTATTCTAATCTTTTCTCTTTTGCCACAGTGAGCGGGTGAGCAGAGACAGAAAGGGGGATGGGATGGTTAGAATGAGACCTCTTGACCAAATATTTGCAGTGAAAGGCCTGTTGTTGTCCATTAGGGGCTCTCTTTCTCTTTCTTTTTTCTGGCTGCATTAACCTTTTCTCCACAATGCTCCCAAACAAAGGAAGGACTGTATTTGTGTATATCAGAATGTGTGTGAGCTTGACTGTGTGTTCGCGCATGTGTGTAGTGTGTGTCTGTGCGTGTGTGTGAAGTGTGGGTAGTGTGTGTTTGTGTGTAGTGTTCTCCTCCCACTCCTATCAACCCTCTTGCATCCCTGAACAAACACATACTATACTGCACATGAAAAAAGTATTAATGTATTAATGCAATTATCCTCCTACCTGCATATTTCACACACACACACACACACACACACACACACACACACACACACACACACACACACACACACACACACACACACACACACACACTTTTTGAACAAAGGAAAAGATGTTGAATATCCCTTGTATGTTTAAAGGTCCACTGCACAAATTAAGTTAACAACTACCAGCAGATGTTAGGGACATAACTTCAGTTGTGTACCTTAGCGTCATCAAGTGTTTTGGCCTTGTAATCAACGTTAGAAGCCGAACCTGAGGGTACACTTAGACTAAAGGTAAATCCGACTGGCTACTGGCCTGTATGTCAGTTCTATAAAAGCTATTTGGCCTGCTTAGGAGATCAGACATCATTACCTGTATGCCTTTGTTAAACTTAACAACTAATGTCGAAGGCAACAAAGTCAAAAGCTGTCCCATAGGACAAGATGGAGAATATCCCTGTATGTTCTACAGCATTTATACACACATACAAAATAAAAATCAGAGAGCTGTCTCGTAAATGGTTGTAGTGTGTTCTGTGTTTAAACCGCCCTACGTTACAATCACATAGCATCTTCAGACAGCCCTTAATCACGACACACACACACACACACACACATACATGGGTGCCCTTTATCAGATTGAAGTCACTAATTCTTTCCTATAGAGCGACTTCTGGGTCTGCACCATCCACTTAGACTCAATCATAAGGGCTTATGCTCCTTCACAGTCTCTCTTTTGCCCCAAAGGATCGTCATCTGGCAGTGTCATCTCTGCACAAAAGACTGTTTTCATGTGTCATTCCCTGATGATGGAGTAAGCTGCCAAATACTGTCTCTTCACCACTCTCTTCAAAACTTCTACAGGTCTCATCTCTTCTGAGAGCCCCTTCAATCCTAAAAGCTAAATGGACTATACTGGTACTATTATATAGCACTTTTCCAGTTTTATCAATCACTCAAAGTGCTGTACAGTACAAGTTGCATTCACACACACATCATCATACAGCACTTCTACAGAGAGCACTTTTTCTATCAAACCATTCACACATTTCAGTCAGGGGCAAATTTGGGGTTTAGTATCTTGCCCAAGGACTCTTCAGAAAGGAGACTGGAGCAGCTGGGTTAGTGGACAACCCTCTCTTCCTCCTGAGCCACACAACTGCCCACCTCACCTCTAACATCCTAACATGCCAAACTAATACTTACTATGCACCTGATCACCTGCATTTTGTCTTACTGAACAGACTTAGTACTTACTTTTGTTGTCTCTCAGTTGTAAGTCGCTTTGGATAAAAGCGTCTCCCAAACGAGTAGACTAAATATAATGTAATGTAAATTACTGCAAAGTCAAAGTACTGATTAGCTAGCAAATAAGCCAGCATAACCTTATTCAATAAGCAACTTCAGTTAATTGTTTTCACAAGTACTAACATAAGGAGCTACCTAGTATGAGACAACCAACAATTATTATCACACAGTAAATTATTATCAGCCACTGTGACGAGACCTGGGTACATCACATCATATCTTGTGTGATGTCTGATGTCATAATATTTGTCTGAGAATGAAGCAGATATATGTGGCCAAGTTAAATTGAAAACAATGGAAACAAAGACAGAAAGAGTCATAAGCAGAAGGCAAAATATGTGTGCCAATGAGCTTGCGTGTGTGTGTTTCAATGGTTTCTGAAGACATGAAACCAGTGACAGAAAAATGTGGACAAAACGAGGGACAAAGGCTGAACAGGTGGATTCAGACCCATAAAGTACAGTACTCTGAATTGTGTTTAATCCTTGTGTAAGTGTTATTGCTAAATGGTGTTTACCGTGAGCGTGCCAATCTGATATTTTTGCTGGAAAAATGAAAATGCTGAACTGCTGTTTTATTCTTCCCTACTGAAACACATACACACACGCACACAGACACACACACACACGCACTGTAAATGTGCAGACAAACTGTGTTAGTACCTCTGTCAGTGCAGCTCTTGTCTCCAGGTGTACAGCAGTGCTGAGTGACTCTGTTGTATCTCCATCAATCCTGCAGCATCCAACGAACCAAAGAGAAAACAGCAAACAAAAAGACTGAGCAACTGTCAGTCAAATCCACCACAGCAGCTCTACGGCAGGAGATGTCACTACTGTCAAAATGTAGGAAACACTAGACTCTGTCTCACTCTTTCATTCAATCTATCGTGTTCCTCCCCTCTCTCTCTGTCCTTCTCTGTCCCTCTCTGTCCTCTCGCTGTTGTCACACCGTACACTCTCTCTCTCTCGCTCTCTCTCTCTCTCACACACACACTGATTCTCCATCTGTCGCCACCCCCTCTTCTCAACCCCTCCCACCTCATACATTATTAATAAGCCTCACACACGCCAGCTTCACTGCTGTCAAATACATTCATGCACACATATTACAAACAATGCACAACTGTCCCACACACAAAAAGTAAAATACTGTAGAAAACTGTATAGTCTCTATGAGATCATAGAACATTAAGATCACAGGTTGTGATCAATCTAAAAAAAACATCATAACCATTTTTTTCTACAGGGATGTATTTTCTTCTTTCTAAAGTAAACAAAACCACAAGTAAAACCTTCTTAACCAAAACGACATAGAAAAACTAAAAAATATTGTTTTGTAATACACAATAACCCCAACTGGTTCGGTGATACGTTTTCCCATTTTGGAGAAACAATTGACCAATCAGAGATGGAAATACAGACATTGTCTTCTGAGGTCAATGTCTGTTTTGTAATTGCATTTAGTTGATAGTAGCCTATAATCTTGCTGTTTGTATGTATTCTTTATTTTAAATTCTCCTATCCCAAATTGGATGTAATTATTGACTGATGTGGTGTAAATTTCAATTATAGTCTCAAGCAGGTGACAAGAAAGTGTCAGTGTTCAGTGTCTGGTGCTTTATGATTTAGATCACTTCCTGTGATCAAAGTAGAATGTGTGCAGCATTAGTGTTAAACTGAACAGTGTGATGAAGCATGAATGGATGAATATGTGCTAAAGCGTCATCTAAAAAACTATATGAAACATATGGGATTAAGGTGCAAGTTAAGTTTTTGTTCCTTCTTTGATTTTCTTTCTGAAAGATTCAGACACACTCCAGACACAGTTCTCAGTGAGTCTGTCCAATGAAAAGGAGATATACATCCCCCACAGTCTACTCACATGTACATTTAACCAATGGAGGGTCCAACACACACACCAAACATGAATACATTCACATGCAAAACACACACAGGTCACAGAGAAGACAGGGCTGATCATGCATGAATGCAAAGTAAGCATGCACACACACAAATTCTCACACTAACAGACACACTTGTTCATGCATGTAATGCAGAAAAGGAAACCCCCCTCAGCTGGAGGAGGCTATTTGAGTTTGCTCATGGACGAGACATGGCTGGAAGAAAGTTCAGTCAAAAAAAGTGTGTGTGTGTAAATTTTAGTTCTAATTATATATATATAATTAAACACTACTAGTATTTTTGTACTTCTGTATTTGCGCGCTTTCCCAGAGTCACATACTGTACAGTAGGTGCAGACTATACATTGCTCAATATCAAACTGGTCTTTAAGCCATACAAGAGTCAGAGTTGTTTTTTTTCCAGATTTAGGGCAGACTCCAAACCTGGCAACCCCACATTGAGGACAGGGCCTGTAAGATGTTGTGTCAGTGTATGCAGCTGTCAATCACAAAGGGGCTCCAGTAAGGGCCTCATGGTGGCCTAAGGGTTCATCTGAACCACTAAAGCCTCTTTTCCAGTGGTCAAAAAGCCAACTCACTAACATCTGGCTTTTGCCTGCAATGGGACTGAAATCGGTAATTCACTCCCAGGTCAAATGAAACAGGTTTTTATTGGCTCTGGATCCAATCAGCAGTGATGGAAACATGACACCAGAATGATCTTGCTAATTTCTTCTTCCTCATTTAATTGGCAGTCTAGAAGCAGCAGCTGCATTTTTCCAGCCTGACGTTATGATGTGCATTGAACTACGGGGTAGTGTTGCCTAAATGTGTATTCAGTTTTAACATCTTTGGATGTGCAACAGCAGTTTTTTTTGGCGAAGGGGCGGATGTGCTGTAGGCTCGTTGTCATAGCGACCACAGACAAACAGGAGTGTGAAGACCCTCATCATCTAAGTCTGCTGTGTGGGAACCTAATATACAGTCTATGGTGGGAACACTTCAGTGTGACAGTCACTATAATGACGATGGACAAAGACAAGTGGATCGTCCAAAAGCCGACATTGCGCAACTGCAATCGGATATGTAGCTGGGAGCACATCCAACATGCCGACTCCTTTGAAACGGCATCACCAGAGTGATGTCCTCTAACATTGAAAATAACACTAACATTAGTGGGACAAGGAGAAACGAGTTCTGTGCAAACACAGCTGCCCGAGGCATTAAAGCTGCTGCTTGCAAGTAATTCAGACCACGTCAAAGCAATAACGAGCGACATGCAACTGTTCTGTTGTTGAGAACGCAGGGTTCAAACAGATGCTGAAAAGAAAAACTGCATCTTGCAGTCAGTGGGGGCGGGGCAACGTGCCTTAACAGAACCAAGTTGAGCATGTCTTCGTCTACATCCTAGATTTATCTACAGCTGCAGGTCAGCAGGCACACAGGCCAAAATCACCACTAGACTATTTTGATAATTTCATTATTTTTCTTTCACCATTTTGGACTGACATAGACATTCACAGATATTGCTGGTGCTGATGTCCTTCATGGCAATGACATTCACTTCTTGTTAGGCAATTTTTCTTCAAAGTAAAGGCAGAATGTTGTTTTATTAATGCAATACTTTATATTGAGGTGAATTACAAAGCTTATATTTTTCTAAGTTGTGAACTTGGGTCTGAAGATTGAGTTGCTTTCTTCACAGACCTTGCTGACATGCAATTAGGGGTGGGCGATATATCGAATATACTTGATGTATCGCGGCTTGTACCACGTGCAATGTATAAAATGTTGGCGAGTGTTCAAAGACGGTTATTGACAGTTTCTTCATATTCTTTGATGGTATCACTCCAGCGAGAGTGGACGCTTGTATGCTCGAAGCGAGTTAGAGTTTTCACACACACACACACACACACACACAGGCCCGGGGCTCCGCCCCCACTCACTCAATCGCTGTGAGCTGAGAGGCGCGTTCACGTGAAGCAGCCGGTCAGTGACTTTGTTGAAGATCTTCCGGCGAGGTGTATTCAGGGGCCGTCGGAAAATGCTAAAGTCCGCTAGCTTAGCCACTTCCTGTGGACTTTTATGAATTTAACATGTGTACAGTGATTTAGAGGAGATTTCAAAATATCGAGATATATATTGTGTATCGCAATATATCCTAAAAATATCGCGATATTTATTTTAGGCCATTTCGCCCAACCCTACATGCAATGTATGAAAAATAACACTAGTTAAATAAATCATTCAAACCACACACCACGTGAATAGTAATGAAGCAAACTCAATTTCATTTTATAAAAAATAACTATATGTCTATGACTATAATGACTATAAAATCTGTGCAAAAAAATGAATACTGTTGATCATGGACACTCAACAGCTTCACTGCAGATAAAACAAGTAGTATTAAAACAAACTTCACTCTGCACCATTGAGTGTTTGTAAAACATTCTGCAAACAACATCCACCACACGATCAATAAAAAGTGACAGTTTGTTGTAGAACTGTTTCAATCAGGACACGTTCAGAAGTGGGGGCACGGCTGCAGGGTTCTGTGGACTGAGTCCTACGGCTGGTCCTGAGTTGCTTCGGCTCACTTACAGTCTTGGAAAGAAAACTGCAAGCAGCATTACCACAGGCCAAGCAAACAGCCCATTTCAAACAGGCATGGGCACTGCACTAATTTAATTTAATTTAATTTAATTTAGTTTAATTCAATAAAAAAATATATTATTAAATTCACAATGCTGAAAGGTACCTAAAAGAAGAGAAGATCTGGAAAGAGCAAGAATTATCAAGAAGTCCAGATAGGCAGATTGAAAAGGTCCATAGGAGGTAGTTGGTTTGAATGGAGGAGGATTATGAGCCTTCGGGCATGTTAAAGCCCCCCCCCCCCCCCACAGAGCCTCAACTGACCTGAGGCCAGCTGAGGCAGATATTTTTATGATCTATTTGTTGTGTACTGGTGTGTGTGTTTGTGTGTGCATGCGTGTGTGTGTGTGTGTGTGTGTGTGTGTGTGTGTGTGTGTGTGTGTGTGTGTGTGTGTGTGTGCGTGTGCGTGTGCGTGTGTATCTAGGTTTGACCTCCTAAAATTGGCCAGCATTTTCACCTCCCCTCTCTGTCCAGCCACACCCCCAAACAATCAATAACGCAACCTCCCACTGCCTCTAGCTATGACATGCAAATGACCCTTGCATATGATTAAAACATATGCCCAAACAACAAAAGGAAAACCTCAACACCCCCCAACACCCCCTTAAGACATGCGCCAAGACATACACTCACCCAAACAACACACACACACACTACACAAACAAAACCAAAGACAACATCAAATTGTGTCCAGATGGACTCCAGTCAGTTGACCTCTGCAATAGACAAGCAAACAGACAAATATACATCGAGACAAGTGCACTGTGGCCCCCCTCACACCACAACACACACAAAGGAAACATAGCACTTCAGATCTATAGCTGACTGCTTGGACTTCTGCTCATGTCCTGTAAGTTTGATTGCATACTATGCTTGATACTGAATTTAAATGATAAAGCCTGAGGTCAGCGGACAAAAGGTCAACTATGGCCCTAAATCAAACAAATATTATGTCAATTAAACCTTGATGAAGTTCTACAATTGTGTAACATGATATCATTATATGTCCTCTAACCATAAGGTTGGCGGTTCGATCCCAGTCTGCTCCATTCTGCATGCCGAAGTGTCCTTTGGCAAGATACTGAACCCCAAATTGCCACTGACAGCTGTGCCGTTCTCTTAGAAAAAGTGCTGCCCATGTCACTGTATGAATGTTTAGCTGTTTTCAGAATTGACCTGCGGATAAAGTCCGGAGAATTGGGTACCCTTTCACACATGCACAAGACAGCGGGAGGTTCTCTGTACAGACACATTCACAACAGCAACAAATCCTCCGCATTGGCGAGAGGTGGAGCAGCCGGGCCAGACAGACAAAGTTTGCAGATAATCCGGAGGCTCTCACTCGGACATTTCCGTTGACACATGTACGTCCTCTGAAGAAAGTGCAGAGAATCTCCAGAGTTCAGTCCATGTCTGAAAGCAGCTTTTGTGTGAATGGGTGAATGGCAAAAAGCTGTACTACAATGTGCTTTGAGTGGTCAACAAGACTAAAAAAGCACTATATAAATACAGACTATTTACCATTTAAAATCCTGAAACAAGCCATATAAAGAGAGTAAAGGGGCACAAGCATTAAACATTGACTTATTAGCCATAAATTAGTACTGAAATGACCTAAATTACCCAAAAAACTTTATCAGATTTACTTATTAACTGTTCAATTATGCTTGCATATTAGAATGTTAATTGACAAAATAGTGAAAACTGTCATAGTGGGACACACAATACAAGAGTACATAAAGAGGAACGAGAAATGAAGACAAGCGAAATAATAACTGGATGCATTACAGCATAGGCCACAGGTGGTCATGCGTTAATTAATTATATTATGCCCGCACACACACACAGAGTACAGCCATGTCCTGTGGTTATTGAACCGGGTGTTGGGGACAGAACTGACCCTGGGCACTGAGGTATTTTTTTCTAATCAAATAACAATAACACACGCACACACACACACAAACACCAACAACAACTAACTGTACAACACTGTCGATTAACTCCTTCAATACTAGTGGCTGTAGGGTCACACAAGTCTAGAATAGAGACCAGTCTTTTAGTGTTAATGTAATATCATTTTGTGTATGTCCTGCAGTAAACAAACTGAGAACAAAAATATTACTTTCGCACTGATATGTCACAATTCTACACACAGATACAGTCTTTGTTAGTGTGTTTGTTTACAGATTGTTTTGAGGCCTGGGTTGGAAACATTTTCTTATCAAATTGTGATTTGTGAATACGGGCTATACAAATAATATAAGATTTATTAATTGATAAAAAAATATTAACCAGAACAGCAATACGTCACACACAAACACACACACACATGCAAACTCACACAAAGATACATGGTCACACATGAGCAGGCCCCTTGACCTGTATCAGGTAGCTCCTCACTAATTGAGCTCTTTAAAAATGTATGGTGAGATAAAGGGAGAGAGGGTGGGATCAGGAGGACAATGGGGGTATGAGATTAAAAATAGTTGTCTCATATTCATAGACAAAAACACACATGTTGACTCGAGAGAATATTAACACATAAGGATGAATAAGATAGATTAAGGAAGAATGCAGTAAAGGACAACCTCAACCTTCCCCAAACTATTTCTGCTGTTCATTACACTGTAATCAATCACTCACTAGCTGCTTAATTAGACCAAACACAGTTTAGGATGGGACGTGCATGTGTGAGAGAGAGAGAGAGAGAGAGAGAGAGAGAGAGTGGGGGGGGGGGGGACATCCAGAAGAAACCAATGATCCACATTTACTTGCTCTCTCTCTCCAGCTATCTCTGGAACACTAGACAAGCCACTACTGAAGAGGCCAATATAAAAGCTCTCATCTTTGAGTAAAATCATTGAAATATCTGTTTTCCAACAATTGAACAACTTCTAAGCACAACACTGTTTTGATGTATTCCAGACAAGCTTTAGACCACAGCACTGAGATTGCTCTCATTAAGGTCTTCAATGATGTCCTAATAAATACAGTGGCAGAATCTCAGTGCTGCATTTGACACAGCTGACCACAGTTTATTATTAGATCACATGGAAAAATGTGAAGGACTTATGCCAAATGACCTAGATAGACTGAGAGACTGTTATACTGTGTACATCAACTTCTGTTTGGACACCTCTGTTCCAATCAAAACTCTTCCTGGTTTACCATGACCATCAAAGCACCCCTGAATAAGAACAAAAAGAAGGTGTTCAGGTAAGAGGACATGGAGGCAGCTGCCAGTCAATATCAGAGGAGAGAAATTGTGATTTGTGAATATGGGCTATACCAATATAATTTGATTGATTGAAAGAGGCCTGTAGGAGGAAGCTGAAACCAAGGCTTCAGCAGAATGACACCAGAAAAGGATTACAGACCATGTCTTTCGTAGATTCAACATGCAGCCTCCCATTGAGCAAATGCATGGCAAAGGATGCTGGTGCTGATGGCATACGGAAAGCCCTCAAGGCAGCTGTCTGTTCAATTCTAGCAAAGTTTATATCAAGAGAAGGTCCCTCTAGAAAAGAGATGGTGGACATTTGGTAATGAGTGCAAATACCTAGATTTCCACTTAGACACGAGTGAGTGAGTGGGGCCGGAGCCCCGGGGTCTGTGTGTGTGTGTGTGTGTGTGTGTGTGTGTGTGTGTGTGTGTGTGTGTGTGTGTGTGTGTGTGTGTGTAAACTGAGCACAGACACGCACACAAGCGTCCACTCTCGCTGGAGTGAACGCCGCTCACTTTCATCATTTGTAAACAGCTTCGTTCGGTTCAGCGTTCAGAAAATTATGAACAAACTGTCAATAACCGTCTCTGAACTCTCGTAAACTCGCTTGGGCTCTTCTCTTTCTTTCTTTCTCTCCACGCTCTCTGAGTCTCTTCCCTCCTCTATTGATACAGAAATACGCATGCGCGCAAGAGAGTTTTCTGGATGGGCGGGGGAGTGAGCAGTCTGCTGTTAGGGGCATGGGAAGAGAGAAGCTAAACTCAAAGAGAATTTCATGCTGGCAGCGTAAAACATTCACTTGACAATTTATACTCGATGGTCACAATATAGTCATTTTATACATTGCATGTGGTATAAGCCGCGAAACATCGAGTATATTCAATATATCACCCACTTTTGTGCTGCTGAATAAGTGAAGGCTAGAATGTTAAAATAGAAACGTTGAGTGCCAAATCATAACATACATAGAGAAGCCAAACAGTTCCCACAATAGGCAAGCATGTGATTCTGTAACAAAGTAAATCTTGAATGCGTTTTGTATTTTGTCAGATACAAAATTAGGAACTGTGATTGAGAGTGATAGAAAGAGATACATTTAAATGAAAGTAGTGAGAAAGTACAGTGAAAGGGGTAAGAGACAGTGAGTGGAGAGGGAGCAGCTGTCGCAGACAGTAAGGAAGAGAGAGGCTCGCTGTCTGGAGATAAACAAGCCACACACCGGTAATTGAGCAACCGTTGCCATGGCTGCACTGATGATGATTACCACAAACCCCCCCCCCCCCACACACACACACACACACACACACACACACACACACACACACACACACACACACAATCTGATTTAATCCTGCACTGTGACACTAGTCAAAAAAATTCAGTCCCAGAACTCAAAACAACCTTCAGATGAGCATTTTGCTTCATTTAAAAATACTTAAACAGGGACGGTAACCATCAGGACATAACCGTTATCAACACATGAGGAAATAAGAGCCACAATAAACTTTTAAACTATTTTAAACTAACCAGTCTAGTAATCATGCAGCAAAATAATGAAAAGCCAACAAAGAAATCTATTGCATTTTACTGTGGATTTATCTTTGAAGATTTGTCTCATTACTCCTTGAATGATGGTTTGAATATTCTGTTGTAGCTGAATAAATGTGAATAATTCATCACATTCTGAAGAATAGCTATTGAGCTATTGAACATATAAGGGGGGGTTTCAACTTCTTACCTGGTGGCTTAAATCTTCAAAGAGGCTTTGTAATTTCTGCATACAATTAATATTAAACTATTAACATGCTTTGCAGCATTTTGTACTAATTAATGTATAAACTGTCCCTGAAATGCCATTCTGCACAGGAAAACTGTTTATTGAGTAAAGCAGAGCCAGAAACCTTTTGATACTGCAGGTTAGACAGACTTCCTCTTGGTCTGTTGGATGATTATTTTACAGTTAATTTTTCTTTTGCTCGTTCAGATAAGTCGATTAGTGTCTGTTTGAAATGTTTACTGATTATATGGCTCCTCATATTTCTGACTTTGTTGGAGGGACGTTGCCACGTTCCCTGATCTTAGATAGCCTACTTTGGAGGGCACAATGTTAATACAACCTATGGGGGGGTATCAGACCATCTGTTGCAGGACTCCTTGTCATCCTTGTCTGTCAGGACAATTTGAAATGTCTCTGGCTGTGTGTTGTCCATTGTCCTCTTGCACAATAAACCCGGGATGATCAGATGCCTACTGAAGGGACTCTGTGATGGATAACGAACACCGAGCTTACCTAAAACTTTTGTACAGTACTGTATGTGTCTTGCCTCATCCAAACATGCATGAATATTTATCAAAACTTAAAGTCAAAAGTTTTCCATTCAAATAAAAACAGCAAGTGACGATATAACCCTGACTGTAAAGTCCCAAAGGTCAATCCTGAAAAACGTTTTTAGACTGACAGCAAAGATGTTACAAGATGACAAATCTGAAAAGGATATTTCTGTTCAACGGGGACACATTTTTTTTGTTTTAAAAAAAAATAACCGTCTGGTCTCTGTTGGCCAGACAACAATTCAGATTTGAATCCTTCTGTGTTTCCCTGGCTAGAGTATGCTGTAGTAACTGCAAGATTGGGTAACTAGTTGAAATGCAAATACAAACATAGGCTTCAATAGAAATGAAATATGAACATTTTCCAGATTTTGTGACTTACGCAATTCATAAATAAACAATGTCTTCTCTTGAAAACTTGTGCACAACTTATTGTACAGAAATGACAGGGTTAACTTAGACACATTTCCCTTTAACTTTTTGGAGATCAGACACCCATTCTATCCAGCCTACACGAATGAAATTAATTCATCCTGAGATATTTGTATTCTTTTTATATTACTTGTCTTGCATCCGTTGCTTATTAGAGATGTTATCAACATGCATACTTCTCCAGAAAACATCCTGCTGTATTCTCAAATGAGCACAGTTGGACATTGTCCAGATATTTTACTAAGGGGCGAGAGTTCAGTGCATGTCTGAATAATAGAAAGATTATTTTTTATCCAATCATAACTCTTGCTTTTTGAACAAAATGACTGACTCTCAGCTGAATGCATCTTTAAACAGAAAATGAAAAGAGAGGTTAGAATCCAAGCAACGTAGATAGAGGGAAGTAATGAAGTGAAATGATAGGGGGGCTAGGGGGACTGAGCCCAGTAGACTAGACCCAGAGACAGCAGGACATGGCATCAGCAGTGTGTGTGTGTGTGTGTGTGTGTGTGTGTGTGTGTGTGTGTGTGTGTGTGTGTGTGTGTGTGTGTGTGTGTGTGTGTGTGCACATAGTGGTTAAGCAGGTTTTCTTTGGTGGGGTCAGAGTCTGGATCACAGGCTTGGCGCGCGACAACCTTTATTTGACTTCACAATAAGGGAAGAAGTATAATGCCTGCTGGATGCACACACATGCATACACACACACATTTAAATCCCCCACGTCTTTGTCTCCAGCAACAGGAGGTGTGTCCGTTTTTCTACAGTTAATGAGTTGGAGGGGCCACAAGGGCCAAACGGAGGCACGGGTCATTCATTAATTTTGCCCTAAGCCTTCTTAGCCCACTTCCCCCTAACACACACACACACACACACACACACATACATACATATATATATATATATATATATATATATATAAAAAGGTGAGTATAACAGTTAATTTCATTCACAAATGAAAAACAAGTTTCTTAATTTTCTGAAAACAACAGCACTCTAGCTAAAACTCTTCATGCACACACAAACACACACACACGCCCATATAGTCCTGGCGTCTAGTGACACAATAGCCTCTGGTAGCAGCTGGTCAGCAGTAACCACAGGAGTCACACACACGCATACACACACACACACACACACACACTGGTCCACATTTAAACATGCAACATGTTCAAGCCCCTGCGTGTCTAATGACGTGCCAAGACGACACTAAAACACAAGAAGATGACTTGACTAACCATCTGTGGCATGGAGGCCATGTAGAACATATGCACTAATCAATAACACACTCACTCTCACACACACTTACAAATAGAGGTATGTATAAGTTAACACCATAACCAGGATTGTATGTTTTTAGAGGCAGATAACGCTAGGGGTACTATACTCAAAATAAAACAACATATTTTCTGTCCCCAAAGTGAGTGCAAAAATAGTTGTCTATTTATTCCCAGTTTAATTTGACCTGGTGAACAATTACTTCACCATCCTTCAAACTCTTTTGATACCATATAGTGCCCTGTGTGTCAGTAAATACAGTTTTGCTGAAAATATATTCACATGGTGATATATGTTTTATATTCTTGTTGCTAATTTGCTCGACTAGAGAGCCTTGTAATTATCATCATTTTTTTATTTGTGCAGACAGATCAGCAATTTCTGCTCAAATTCAACCAAATTAATGTGAATTTACTGTAACAACAGGAATATAAGTCACTGTACAGATTGCAATGTATACCCTGGTCCTTCAAGGAATGTTCAGCAGCTGCTATTAAGTTCTGATTTGTCTACAGATGATGTTATCATTAGAGTATCAGTTGCAATGAGGCTAGGGTTTGGGTTAGGAATAGGGGTACAAGGAATATGGACAACTTTGTCTGCAATCAACCAGTCACTAATGTTTAGGCTAAAGAGATAGTTAAGGTGGTCAGGTATGCCCAAGATGCATCCAATGTAGACATATAAAAACGTTATATAATCTAAAAATACATATTATTTCTGACATTTATTATTCTTCAAAATATATATATATATTTGTAACTTTTATTGAACCAGGAAAAGTCCTGTTTTTCAAGGGAGTCCTGGCCAAGACAAGCACCAACACAAACAAAGTACAAGTTTAACAGGTAAAAAAACAAGACAATAGAGTTACAACATAAAACAACAATTAAGGTTCAAACAACCTACAACATCGGTCAAAAACATCGACACCCCAGGGATTCCATTTCCTGGTCTTTTAATATGGATTTAAAAGCATTCAATCATATACAATTAAAAAGTTTATTCAAACTTTTTGTAAAATATTCCAGTCTGATGGGGCTGAGTATCTAAATGCCCTTTTCCCAATCTCTGTATGCACGTTTTGTACAGACAACATGTAAAAGTCCGTTGATCGAAGGGAATACGATCCATCACACTTCTGTGTGATATAAGAGCAGAAATAGGATGGAAGCAGCCCAAGAATTGCCTTGTATATGAAGTTAAGCCAGTGTGAACACCTGCAGGTTGCAGGGGCAGGCCAACCTACCCTGGAGTTAAGCTCACAATGATGAGTCAAGGCTTTGCAGTTAGTGATGAAACGAAGGGCAGCATGGTAGGCTGTATCGATCAAATGCAATGGCTGAGCAGGGCCATGCATATATAAAAGATCCCCATAGTCCAACACAGGTAAACGCTTAGCAGCAACAAGTCTCTCTTTCACATTAAAAGAAAAACACAACTTTTTGTGTTTGAGTCCCGAAACACTTCTGGAGTCTCAGGGTTAAACTTTGTTACAGTAGAATCCAATACAATTGAAGTCAATGGTGAGTCCTTCTTCAGACGTAATAAAACAACAAAAAAAACATAACATGCTTCCATACTGCTCATGTGATGTCATACAAGTCTCCGCAAGCCCCGACATTCATATTTGACTCCAAACGAGGTCATTTACACCATGTTTTAAGCCTAAATGTCTGCTGATATCTTCCTACGAGGTGCATTCAGGGGCCGTCAGAAATGCTAACGTCCGCTAGCTTAGCCACTTCTGGTGACTGTCTGGGCTTGCGGACACTTGGATGGCACCACAGGAGCAGTATGGAGGCATGTTGTGTTTTTTCTGTTGTTTTATTACGTCTGAAGAAAGGTCACTAATCAGCTACACTGTTTAGCCCTGAAACTCCAGAAGTGTTTTGTTGACTCAAACACTTCACCCATCGTCATAGGGGTGAGTAAATAATGAGTGCATTTTCATTTCTTGGTGAACTATCCCTTTAAGCCTCAGTTTTCTTACCAAGCTCTGAACATGTGCCTTAAAAGTAAGGGAGTCATCAATTAAAATACCCAGTCATTTGAAGGTATTAACCTTTCCCTCAAGAGTGACCATTTAAGGGATGTTCTGTGGACAACTCTTTGAATTAGAAAATAACATTATCAGTATTAGGGAAAACTTTGGTGAGTGTTGATGCACCACAGTAGAAGACTTATTAATTGAGAAGCCTCTGTTTAAGAATGAAATGATCAACCATATCAAAAGGCTAAGTCTATAAAAAGAGATGCACAATCCTGTTTTTTTTTACCTTCATGGCTGCTGTAATAGTGCTATGTTTTTTGTAAACCCAGACTGGAATGTCGATAAAATATTATTTGAATATAAAAACTAAGTTGTTCACTGATTGTGAGCGCGGTAGCGTCAGCATGCTAGTGGTCTTTCTTTTTTTTTGCATGATAATCCCGTATTTTCACATAATTTCATTTCGCATCCCCCCCTCACACACAATGCACTTGATTGAACCCACGAATAGCAGCGATGTTACTTAACTAAACTGCTCCTCTAATAACAAAGCATCCTGGCAGGGTTGCCTACAGACCCCTGCTAGCAGCCTGTGTACTTTTGATTTATACCTGAAATAATGCAGAGCATCCAAGCTTTATATTCTCAAATATAAATGTTTCAGCTGCATCAGCATAGATGTTATTTGGATATTATAGTTTTGTCACTTTAGTAACTGCAAACAATAGCATTGGTTTATTTAAGATCTCAACAATGTTATTACAATGACATCCCCGGCAAAACTGTCTTGTCTGTTCACATCAACAACTACTGATGACATGTCGGGTTTTCGCGACGACTGCTGATGATGTAGCTTCTTGTAGGGCTGTTCCAATTAGTAGGGGAAGATTTAAACCACTATCCCTTGTGACTCCATTTCAAGGGGCAAGATAACCCTTGAAAACAATGAGTAGGGGTAGGGGCAGGGCCAATGAGTGAAATGGGATCGGGCCTTAATCTCCTGAAAGGGGCAATTTTATTCACAATATCGGTGAACCCATCACAAAAAAATTACCATGCTGTCTCCACATCAGAAAACAGCCCAATTCTGTCCCAATTAAAACCTGCAGAAAACACTGACAGCAGAGAATTTGTAAGGGTTAAAATCAGCTAAAATTTGTTAAAATCAGGTCAATTAATTAGGAATGAAAATTATTTTGTAACAGTAAAGTCAGTCATGATAAGAACAAGTTATAGCAAAATTACAAACATTGTAACAATACAAACATGATATACTTAGTACAATTTTTTATTTTAATTATCAAAATATGATGTACATATATACAGTATATATTTATATATAAATATACATATATATATATAATCTAAAATAGACAAAAAATATGGTATATATATATCTGTGTGTCTATCAAAACATAAATCATAATCATGATAAATATTTTTCAATCAAAAATATACAAAAGATATACCATATTTTTGATTATGGGGGAGTGAGGAACATGATTGTGGGTCACTACATGCATGCAGTATTTTTGGTGTGTATGTGTGAGTAGGTGGTTTAGTGACCTATAAGTGCAGTGTGCCGGAGAGCCTTGGGCTTGTGCTATGTTTGGTCATGTTAACTCAACCAGCAAGGACACACACACCATAGGTCAGAGACAGAGCTCATAATGTTAGCACTATCGTGTATTAGCCTTGAATAAATGAATCGTGTCCAAACTGCAGATTAATGTTTCACTCTACACAATCTGAGACTTGACTCTCATGGACCTACTGTTCAATGAGGGAGAAACATTCTCAAAACAAGGTCAAGTCACAGCGTGACAAGTACAAATATTAGTGTTTAAAACAAAAACTATATTACACCTACTATGCAGGTACTACATAGAGAGTGCTCAAAAAACAGTTATGCCTGCGATATCACCCCACAGTGAGCATAGCTAAAAATGCTTGTGAACCTTCAAGGTGACTGCTTTGGGAAAGGCATTGTTTCCTGCAGGTCCAGACAAAATAAAGAGTAAAAATCTAATATAATTTCATAAAAGAAGCCTAAATTCCTTATCCTTGGACTAGTAGGTGACTTCACAGAGCACAGAATGACAAGCATGTCCTAGCTGAGATCATTATTGTGTACCCTGGGAGCACTTCTATTGTTGACTGTGCTGCTTGCAGTGCATTTCGGTATTTAGTTATGTCATGTATTGTCAATTGATATTTTCTTACTTTGCTGGTGTTGTGTGAATTTGCAGTGCATTGAGCATTCTCATATAAGATCTACTTATTATTGTGACATGGAGGTAGTATAAAAGCTCTGCCCGCTGACCAAAAAACAATCCTGTGGAGCTGGGTGTGGATTGTTAGAGGGTATCGGAGGAGGTCAGGGTCTTCAGACACAGACCAATCCTTTTGCCTACTCTGATGAGTGTCTTTATAAAATATGGAATAAGTCAGCGGCTGGAGCCGAACATAACCAACCTGACACGCAGGAGCAACGTTCTTACAGAACCAACCTGACACGCAGGAGCAACGTTCTTACAGAACCAACCTGACACGCAGGAGCAACGTTCTTACAGAACCAACCTGACACGCAGGAGCAACGTTCTTACAGAACCACAGACTGTCTGCATCGCTCTACGTTTCTTTACTTGCGGGAGTTACTTATATTGTTGTACTGGGTGTGTTAGCGGTGGGATAACCAGACATAGTTTTATAATTCTATGATTCCCTTTAAGTAGGTTTATCCTATGAAATTAAATATTTATTTGGAATGGGGGATAGATAGTTTACAGATTTACCTTGTGAAAGCCTCCTTCTCAACATCTCAATCTCTGTTTCCAGATGCGCCAGATGCATCCTGTCACCAGAATACCAAATGTGCACATTCACGATCTGTGCATGGTACTCGAAAACAGGTCCATATGTTTTTATTGACTAGTAATTGAACGTCTTCCACCACAGTGTGTCCTCAGAGTCAGTGCAGACAGTGTGTGAAACTAAAGCCCATTATAGAGGCTTCGTCATGTGATTAAAACATTTCATCTCTCATCCAAGAATCTTCTTCAGTTCAGGTCGAAGGGTCTTGTTAGTAAAGAACAGATTCATATCTGTTCCCACACGTTATAGGTGTGTCATCGTCACATAATATATATTTTTCCCATAATGTCACTGGAGGCCTCCGTAACGTACACATCACACAATCAGAGACTTTTTACCAGCTGTCCTTGCTGCATTTAGCAGCTCGGACAGTGTCTCTTTTAGTCTTGCTGATGGATTTGTGCTGCTCGTATTTTTCTAATATAACAGTTTGATCCTCGTTTGTAAAATATGTGGCTCTGCGGTCAGCTCACTTGTCCATGCCAGTGATTGGTCATACACAGTAAGCACCGCCCCTTTTATGTACACATGCTCAGATCTTGATGAGACAAACCTGTGTTGACTTAGTTGATAACCAGCTTTGTGTGACCACTTAGCCTGACTGTGATTGTTAGGGTAAGTTCAGCTGGATCTCAGAAAGATATCCTGGGTACCTTGAACTCGCTTCATCGTACTGACCCCTGGTCTTTGTCCTTTCTGCCACTGCCTCTGTTTTGCTTCAGTTTACCCTGCACACCACAAAAAAGTGACCGTATATTGTAGTTTGAGGAGGGCTCACTAATGCCAAGGGATAATTCCAAAGTAGGCTCTTGAACGTATTAACGAAGCAGTCATTCATAAAATTACAATACACATGTATTATTCACAGTATGGAAAGGTCATCATTAAGAATATTTCATGACTCAAATAGGTCATTAATGGGTCTATCCATTGACTCTTTCATTTCTTGCATATTCTCTATGTAACCTGCAGTGTGGAGAAGTTCAGTTCTAAACTCAACTCATATCTCACAACTTCGGGCATGGGTGTTCTAGCAAGGAGGCTAAAACCCATGGGTGCTAACGCCTGTAGCTAGCAATGTTGGGTAAATAATAACCGCATGGTACAACCCGCTTGTTACTTTTACATCTGCATCTCCCACACATGTAAATAAAGACACGAGAAGGAGATTATATGTGATTGCTATTGAAGGTTTATTAAAGTGTGCCAAACCTAGATACAAACACACAACTGTGGCTCTGTATATTTCTGACAGCACTACACAATTTGTCGATAGTGACTCAGTTAATGAAACATTCTCTAACAGTTTGTCACAAATTGCAAGTGCTTTTTTAAAAATTTGAAATTTATTGATTAATTCTCTGATCATGTTCTGGCTTGCCATCTACTGGCCTAGAAGCTAAACTTACTTGCCGTCCCCTGGTGAAGATATTTCGGTTTTGTCACAAATGTTTGTGCTGCGCAGAGAATTACATTGCTCTGAATAGCATTAGGTGAAGGATCAGTCTATTAGAGCTGACCTCCATCACTCACACACTGATAACCTGTCAACAGTTACCCTTGGCAGTGGATGAGTGTGTGTATGTGTGTTGAAGGTCACAAACTGGAGTAATTGTATGGTTGTATCTCTTCTATAATCCCTACCTTGGCATTCAAGCATGACCTGCCATGCTCCATTGACTTCAGATTACTCTGCACACAGTCCCAGAGCACTGTGAGCACACATACACATACATGGAAGTTGAGACAGATTACCTCGTCCATGCATTTGGGGTATAGCCAAGTGTGCACTGTAAGCATGTATGTTATCATTACCTTTCTTACCAAAAAGTGTGTGCACACAGAAGTAGAAAGAAACAATTTTTCTAACAAAAATATCCTGGTGAAAAAGCTGTGACACACATAGAAAACACAGATGTCAAGATAGTTTTTGGTGATAAGAGCTGATGACTTTGCCGGACTGCTGTAAACATGCTCATGTGATCTCCGCAGTGGAATTAATAAGTTACTTCCTGCCTCTGTCTCCTCCAATTTGGAGGATTTGTTGCTGTTGTGAACAAATCTGTGTAGAGACTCTCCTGCTGCATTGTGCATGTGTGAAAGGCAAAGTCCAGGTAAGGTCCAGACCCAATTCTCTGGACTTTACCCGCAGGTCATGTCTGAAAATGGCTTACGTCTATCAGATCACATTCAGGGTGAAGAAACACACACATAGCCGTTATCTTTCACGACTGAAAAACATCATGGTGACTGTTAAGAAAAGAACAGTTTGTGTGTAAAGTTGTAATTTTAGACAAGAAAGAAAGAGAAGGAATTGGGTCTAGTTTGCAGGGACAAGCTCACAGTGATGAAAATGACCAATCTCCACATCGTTACAGCTGAAAACATGCAGCTAAACTGGATGACTTCAAGGACAAATGTTCTTGGATAAAGTTAATGATTGATGCCCTACAAGCAGCTCTCACAACACCACATTGTGACAGAAACCATGTTACACAGGTAAGATTTGCAGTGAGTGAGTTAATCGCTAAAAAGCTAAATCCTCATTCAGGAGAGTCAGTGAGGAAGCCTAGTTGCCACTGTGTAGCTGCTGGAACCAAACAAAGTTACATTGTTCTAAAGTGTCATTTTTTCATGAGGAACCATCACAGACCAGAAAACTAATACGACACAGAATACTGAAGAAACACTGAGGGACAGCACAAGAAAATTCCAGTTTTTCTCTCTGGCCTGTGATGAAATAACAGACATAACAACAACTAGTCATTTTTGTGCTTGGGATCACTGCATCGGGGGGGATTACAGTTTTTGCTTGACATACATAGAACTACCAAAGGTGAGGATTGGTTTGAGCAAATTGTTTTGGCTGAAATCAGCTGTGAGCGTCATCATCACCGCCATCTGTCATCAGAGACCAGTTCCAGGAATCGCATCATAGAGGTTAGTGTCATAGTGTTAATGGCCCTCAAAGGATGATACGAAATATGAAATGACCCTTAAGGGGAAAAAGGTTCCAGGCCCCTGATTTAGAGCCACTGACCTTCAACATTGTCACATTCTCACATAGTTTACGATTACTCTCCTCCAAGCCTTATAAGCAGCTACAATCACACAGCAATCAGTATGTGTGTTCATGCATGCTTTCAACACAGCTCATCTTGTACCCACTTCTGTCTATATATTCTAACGTCCCAATCATCATTCAACCAAGCACAATTTAGGCAACCCATTTTCCATTGGGGTATGAACTTTGAGGGTGATTGGCCATCCACTCTGACTAAGTCTGGAGTCTTGTCCAATCAAATTAGTGAATGTCCTGGGCTGGCCTTATCAAGCGCATTGAGATAACAACGTCCAGGGGATAATTGGTGGGCAGGACCACAGGAACAGACGGGTGACCTTTGGAAAGCTGCTCTGCTTTCATCTCTCATCTGTTCCTACATTCATCTTTCACCATCTCTGTTTTCTTCCTTTCCCCTACACTTCATTCTGCCAATAATTTGTCAAACCACATTTGTCAGCTTGTCTCTGTATGTTGACAGAATAATGAATGTGAGCATTTTGTATAAAGTAGATTAATTAGGGGAGTGCAATGCGTACAATGTTAAATATGTTTGATATTGAAATAACATTTTCAAACATATCTCTGAAGACTATTCACCAGAAATTAAAATTCCATCAGCCTTTCACCCTTATATACATGAAATGTAGAAATGTTTTACAACAAGTTCATTTCACCTCTTACATTTGGACTTAATATTCTATTACCTGGAAAGATAGATTTCGTGAGGTGAATACAATTTGTAAGAGAACCTTTCTATGCATTTTCTGCAGTTCTCACTACAGCTCTTATTTGGGAGAGGTAGGGCTAGACGGGATGGCAATTGTAGATGTTATCAATTACGTATAACTAATTACAAAGGCAATTCAGACAGAACTGGTATTTGTCCTCTGGGAAGACACACAAGATGAGGACTCACCACTCAGCTCTAACCTGATTGTTGGCTCAGGGACAGTATGACTACATTTTAGATTCAAACCATTCCTGTAAGAGCAATTTTACCCTGAAATATCTGCCTAAAGCACGGGGCTTCAAACAAGGAGCATTTTCTAATATGTTGGGTTTGTTAGCACAAAAAAATACATTGAAAAATGGACAATATCACAACCCTTTCAGAAAGACAAGAGCATCAAGTTAGTTAATTTAGAAAGATGCAAATGGTGGGAAAATACCTTGTGCTCGACCGCTAAGTTAGAATGTGTAGTCTGGTAATTGTATCCAAGCACAACTTTCAAAGCCATAAAGAATATGCAATACGACTCTCGATCATACATTGATCACTAAACAACCAGTGCAGTTTCCGTGTGTACATATTTCTACATTTTTCTACATCTTTCCCAGATTCATTTAAGGTCACTGTGACCTTCGACCTTCGACCACTGAAGCCTTATCAGTTTATCTTTGAGTCTGACTGATCAAACGTTGAAGAAATTCCCTCAAGCAGTCTTGGGATATCACATTCAAGGGGCCAAAAACATGTTTTTTGAAGCCACCATGACCTTGACCTTTGACCACCGAAATTAGATCAGTTAATCTTTCAGTCTATGTGAATGTTTGTGCAAATATGAAATTATTATTTGACGGCATTCCAGAGAAATCACCTTCACGTTCCAGAAAAACATCCACATATTTTGTGAGGCCACAGTGATGTTGACCTTTGACCTTTGGCTACCAAAATCAAATGATTTAATCCTTGAGTCCAGGTGAATGTTTGTGCCAAATATGAAATTGTTATTTTTGATGGCATTCCAGTGAAATCACCTTCACAAGGCAAAAACTGTGCTTTGTGATGTCACTGTGACCTTGACCTTTGACCACCAAAATCTAATAACTTAATTTTTGAGTCCAAGTGAATATTTGTACCATATTTAAAGAATGTCCCTCATGGCGTTCTTGAGATATCGTGCTCACGAGAATGGGATGGACGGACGGACGGACAACCCAAAAACATAATTGGCCATAACCAGCACGAAGGCATAACAACGCACATGGTATAATAGGCACACTGCTACGGTATCAAAACGAAACCATTACCCTTTTTATCGCTGTACTTTTTCAAATTAGTGTGATCATGTGAATAGTTGAGCCGATACTTTAGTCAGTTTTTTAAGTAGGTCTCCTTTATTGTTACAAAGTATAGGGGTCCTTATGACTGTATGTATACCAATGTAGATGGTTATGCACAGTAATGCACAATAAAAAAAATGTGTAATGTGTAAATCTAGTGTAATTAGCCTTTAAATTTCTGGCAGGAGAACAAACTACTTATATTACTATTCTGAGGAAATTTGCACTAAATATTAGTCAAATTCTACTGTTGTGTGTACAGAGGTATGTGCATTTTTCATGTGTCATTGCTCACAATGGCAAATCCATGTCTCACCATCATTTTCTTTACTCGTAATCCTTTGACAAAAGGTTTCCTTTGACTTCCTTTGACTTACCTATATGAATTAGAAAACGTTTTAAAAGTCCTTGTTCTTAGTTTTGTTAGGATAAGAAATCAAACAACTCCCTAGCAGTAAAGGAGATCACATCAAATCAAGAGAAATGTGAGGATTTCCAATGAGCATGTAACCCAGAGCTCATCCACACAGCTTGCCATGACAGCTCAGTGCCTGAGGCCAGACTGAACGTCTGTCACTCACAGCAATGATACACTCCTTCTGCACATATGAATACATAATGAAGAGTACGGGAACCCAATGAGTGGGCTAACACGCACACTCACTGTAGTCCCTTGTGGCTGACAACAAATCACCACTGATAGAGGAGGGTACCAGATTAGTCATCAGATTAGTTGCTGAGTGAATGAATCAACAACACTCCAAATTGGCTCAATGGCCTCTTTATTGTATATGAGGCACTTCAGTAATCAGGCACAGGGTTTAAACTGAGATTAAGACCTTGATTAATCATATAATTATTCTCGGCCTCCATTTAAAACTAGACTATGGCTGTTTGGTTCAGATTAAACGTGATTGGTAGAAGTGATCAATTTAAGAGCCAGGTTCTTAAAATCCCTTGAATGCAGTTTTATAAAACATACATAATATATAATCCATGTTATGCTGGGACTAAAATGACTCAAACCAAAGCAATGTAAGCCAATGAGAAATGATACAGAGGCTGTGCAGATGAGAGGATTAGACATCAATATCCACTTTACTCGAATACACTAACATATGAAAGGCTTCCACTTTTTAGAGGAAGCTCAAAAATAATTTTTTTTTTTTTTTTACAGAACATGTTATTCTGTTAACTCTAGATTACCAAATTTGTTCGATCATCTTAAAAAACAAGTTAACTGTTATCAACCACTGCAACATTAGAGAGCCATTTGTATTTGTTTGGGTCGAACATTTTACAGCTTCTGTCACACATGAAGCATGAAGAGGTATTAGTTCTATAGAACAAAATGAATATATGAACTAGTCTTCAACAGTCTTATTTTCTACTGAAAATCCTCTTGCTCCTGTGTTTGCACAGACTATGTTGCTGCGAGAGAACAGCTTTCCACTGACCAGAAAATCAATACCATTTCCAACGTTGTGCAGCTGTTACATTTGTTTTAAAAGACAGTAGGACTCTACATTTGAGAGATGTGTCACAGCTGCAAATCAGGCAAACTAAAATGCAAAAGACTATCAGACAAATCAATGGACGTCATTTTCTGAGGAGAAATTACACTGACTCTGTAATAATGGGTAATTTACGCTTCAAATCAAAGTAGACAGGGTGTCATTTGGTTTGGTTAAGTGTTGTATTATACAGCCTGGACAAAACACTCTCTCTCTCTCTCTCTCTCTCTCTCTCTCTCTCTCTGACACACAAACACATGCACACACAGACACACAGTGTTGCTAGAGTTAAATGAAAAGGAAATCAAGCAGACAAATCAGCTCTGTGGTGAAAAGGCATTAACTGAGAGCTAATGCGCACTGAAGAGACGTGTGTGTGTGTGTGTGTGTTGTGTGTCCATGCACATATTTGCTATCAGAAAGCCTTACAGTATCATCCCTAAAATGGCTAAACCATGTTGAAATTCTGAACCATGACTGCATCTATATATTCATGTATGAATGTGCACGTGTGCATTTGCTCCACAGATGGAGTTTTCTAGAATTTGGCAGGGTTTTTCCTTTTAAATAGGGGTCAACATCATCTGTGGTTGATTAAGCTCTTTTACAGCATCTGAGGCCCCTCGAGGCTCAGCTGGGAAAAAATGACCAATGTGTTCATCTGTACATTTGGTTTACTAATTGATGATTCAGTCCAATTTATCCAGATTTAAAGGTAAAGCTAATGCTATACTGCATTTGACTTAAACATTTCATACATTTGTAATGGTGTTTTTACTGTGATTTTCACTCTAGACAAACCTTTCAGTTTGAGGCTTTGAGTTTGGTTTGTGGGCACAAATTGCAAAGAGGTGAGTGCAGTGCCCAAGGATTATGAATCTGAATAATCAGTTTCCTCAGCAGCATAATCTTAAACCTCCACCTTCCATAATAAGGGAAAATGTGACAGACGTTTAAATCATGTCAGATTTATTTCATTAAACCCAATACCCTAATCACATATTGTAGACGGCATCATTCAACACCCTCTGTACGTAGAAGTTTGAATAAAATAAGATTCCAAAACAACTAGCCTACCCAATATCGATCAGTTATTGTCTTGTTGACTTTTATATATATGAAATGACCCTCCCATCTTTTCATCACCCTCCCTGTCTTGGATTCATATAATCCAACACCTCTACACCTCCATCTTGATATTGTCTTTTTCTTTCTCTCACTTTTTCAGCTTTCCTCGGTCTCTCGATCACTACCCCCATATTTCTCAGCGCTCGCTTCCTTCTGTCCGCTGCTGCTGCTGTCTTTTTTTTAACCCACTTTCAAGGCGAAACAATAGAGACAATAGGGAGTGAGCCCCTGAGGCAATGGGAGGGGATGTAGATTGCAGAGCCAGTACAAGTATCAAAAGACTGCTCCCCACTGAGAGCGGGAGACAGACAGAGAAACACAGAGACAAAATGACAGAGAGAGAGGGAGCACTACTGCCCATCTGCTGAGGTGCTGAAAGGAAAGAGGGGGGTTTAGAGGATGGTGACGGAGTGAAGTGTGTGTGTGTGTGTGTGTGTGTGTGTGTGTGTGTGTGTGTGTGTGTGTGTGTGTGTGTGTGTGTGTGTGTGTGTGTGTGTGTGTGTGTGTGGACAGTGCTCTTTTCTCCCTCCTCTGTTCTGTCTCATGTGATATATTTATTACCAGTGTAAAGTGCCAGAATTCAGAGAATTTGAAGTATCATCCTCTTTAAATTTTTTCCAATTAAATCAATTTTCTTTTCTCGAATAAAAAATATTTACATCTAGATTTAGTACAGAGCAAGGTTTACAAAAAAATAATATCTGAATGATAGTAAAAACAGCACTTAAGAATGTAGCCACAGTGGTGTGGGCAGAACGTAATAGCCAACATGCAGCATGTCACAATAGTCTCTATCACACACACACACTCGCTTTCTAAACATTGTACGGTTCTTTCCAATTGCTGCACTGAACAGAAAGAAAGAACCACAGTATGTCTTATGTATTGTATTGCAATATATTGCATTGTTTGTGTGTGCTTGTATTGTGAGTATACTGTATAAGTACTGTAGCGTATCAACAAAGGGGGGGGGGGGGGGGCTGCACAGTCCTGCAGATATGGACAGGCTACACTGAATGTGGTGTTAATGTATGCAACAAGACTTTCATTCAATGTAGACACTGACAGTTTGTGTCCAGGCAGCGCCCTGTTGGATGAGGTCCCACTACATCCCTTGTTTAAAACTATACACTGATATTACAATTATCTTTATCATTTTCAACATATAAACAAATTTCCCTTACAAAAGATCAGGTCCCAAAACAACACAACAAACAAAACGGTGCTGCAGCAAAATAAATGACAAAAATGACATAAATAAGCAGATCCAGTTAATGGAAGAACCTGATCTTAATGTATGTTAATGTACACAGGGACAAAATATCTGAGTTTGGCTGAATGTGAATTGTGCAAAAAATCTGAAAGTATGACAAAGGGTGGACGTTGTAATTGAGAAAGCCACATGAAACATGCCTCACTATCTTCATATTTACACCAGAGAGAGAGAGAGAGAGAGAGAGAGAGAGAGAGAGAGATCAAATAGATAACAAATCAGCTCCATCTTTTTTGTCACCTTCTGTCCTTTAGGTCACAGTCACCTCAGTGCGTGTGTGTGTGTGTGCGCGTGTGTGTGTGTGTGTGTGTGTGTGTGTGTGTGTGTGTGTGTGTGTGTGTGTGTGTGTGTGTGTGTGTGTGAGAGTGTGTTTGTGTGAGGGAGAGGGAGGGAGAGAGGGAGAGAGAGAGAGAGAGAGATTGTCAGCTCTAAGGTGACAAAGCCAATCATATCAGGTGACGGGGAGGGAGGGTTAGCTGTGATCGATACAGCAGCGACCACTCGTCAGAGAGCAGTGGGAAAGCCCCCAGGTTAACACAGCAAGCAGGAAGCCTGTCCTTTGTTAAGTAGTTTAGGTGGTTCAGCTTCATAATGAGAAGGGTCTTTCATTGCAGACACTCCTCACCTGCTTGACAGACGCAGTCAGTGCCTCGGGAAGACGCAGTGTGATGACAGATGGGATGCATGGTGAGAAAGGCCCTTTAGTCATCCAGCTTTAGTTACACTCAGGGTGGAGCAGAGCTGGAGGGTCAGATGATACCTCACAAGTCTTTGCAACACACCGGCAGCGAGGCCGGCTCGCGATCTGCAGCGAGGGTTTCTGCGTCTGTTCTATTTTTTCCGCTGGCAGCGAGCGAATCGGCCCAGGAAACACACTGAAAAGCGATTTTAAACGATATGAATGATATATTATACATGATATAAATGATCACATATGCATATATACTTTTCCTGCTGTTCTCCTGGAGTTTCAATTTCTCCGATTTTTCCCCCCACATGATGTTTTTTTTTTTTATTATGTACTTATTCCACAAATTTGTTGTGTCTAAACAGATAGACACACACAAGCACCCATGACAGATATCAGCTAAATGTGTGATTACAAAGTAGCAGAAGAAGCAGAATCGCGGGCTGACCGGCGCAGATAAATGTGCGTCTGGCGTGAACAGCCAGACGGCTGCTCGCAAGGGTTAGGCAGTGAAGTCCAAATATATCCTAACATGCAAAGCCCCACTAGTGACCCTTAGAGGCTGAAAGTCCTCATTACACCCCACATTCCAACTGCTGCTGCAGTGTAGGTACAAACGTTCCTCCCTTGGGTTTATACAGGTTACATGAAATGCAAACTATTTGTACTGTGAATCACGATCCACAGCAACAGGCATCACTGCACCTGTCTGTTTCCTGTAACATGGAATTATGTGGCTGCCTTGTAAAGTCCCAGAGTGAGCAAAAGAAAAGATTGATTTGAACAAAGTGGAACAAACAGTGCACTAAACAAAAAGCTGATGAAACTGAATGGACTCAGTTAATGATTAACCATGCAGGGCTTGTAATGAGGCTCATTTTCTCCACCTAACAGCAGCATGTACTTCCTATTTATGGCCAGAGGCTGTCTACAGGCCTTACTGACACACACAGACACACACTCACACTGACACAAGACTTGACTTTAAAAGTTTGAATGCCCGTAGTCTGAATGATAATGTTAGTTTGTCACGAATCTGGTTAAACAAAATGCTCTTCTATCTGAGACAAACTAGCACCTCCCCTCTTCCTCTCTACCAATGGTACCTGCAGACAGAGCAGCAGGGAGACAGAGAGGACTGATACTGACTAATGTCTCATGTCACTCCTCGAAAAATGGTTGTCATGTCAGATTCTCCAAATAATGTTTTATAATGCCGTTACCTGCCATTACATATGTGATCAACATATTTCTCACCATCATATTTGTGGTTTATCTTGTCACTGAATCACTTCCTTGTGCTTTGTGTGAAATTTGCAATTAATAAGATTGGTGTGCCTGAAGGAACAGTGTCATTACATGTGCCAAAGGGGAAAGAATCTGTGTTTTTACTGAGGAGAAGCCTGTCCTGGCTTGCTTAACATATTTCCATCTTTAACAGTAAAAGATCAATCAATCAATCAATCAAATTTTATTTGTATAGCCCATATTCACAAATCACAATTTGTCTCATAGGGCTTTAACAAGGTGTGACATCCTCTGCCCTTAACCCTCAACAGGAGTAAGGACAAACTACTAAAAAACCCTTTTAACAGGGAAAAAAGAAGGTAGAAACCTCAGAGAGAGCCACATGTGAGGGATCCCTCTCCCAGGACGGACAGAAGTGCAACAAATGTCAAGAGTAAAGGAGAACATCATCAAGATAAGGGTATTTGCAAAATGCCTGGAGGTTTTCAGACATGCTGCACTGGAGCTCCTTGTCCCCGCTGGTTTTGGCCTGAGTCCCTTGCAGGGAGAAGATAACACAAACTCAGTGCAGCTACATTAAATTCATTGGGCTGGAGTTGTGTTTGGAAAATGAAAACTGAAAAGCTGCTTGTCGGGTTAGGCTCGGCTTATTTTCTCTCGGGCTTGGACAGGTTCAGTCAGAGAAATGTCTTTCTATTGCATAATTCTGTCGTTTTCTGCTTGTGGGATGATTTAAAACGAAGTTTTTTGTTTTTAGCCCTGCTGAAAAGGCCATGTGTCACTTCTGTCCTTTATGCATATGCATGGCCTTCTGTTGTAATTCTGCAAGGGACACACTCATACACACACATGCACAGACACACACACATATATACAGAAACAGCGGCATTACTTCAGAGCTAGAAATTGCCACAGTGCCATGAAAGTAGAATCATCATGAATTAAGGTTAAGTTGAGGCTTCATAAGCAGCATGAGAATTTATCATCGTGACACATCAACTACTGTCCTATATGGTAGTGGGTACAAAGTACAAAGATTGGGTGGTTTCATAATCTTTTTAGCAGTAATAATGCCATAATATCCAATCTGAATTGCATTGGACTTATATATCTATAATATTGTATGGTCTCGACCTTGCTATGTTAAGTGCCTTAATGTATGTAGTGATTTGGCTCTATACATAAATAAATATATTGAATTGAATTGAATTGCATTGCATTACATTAAATTCCATTGATTTAAATTGAATCCATTTGCACAATTTAAAGACAGAAATGGTCACGGTCCAAATTGTCCACAGCTTTGTCAGGCACCATAACTTAAGCTAAATGAAATGACCCCTCAGTCACCTCTTCTAATTGTTTGCTATTTTTATCATATTTTTCAACCAATGTTACTTACAGAAGTGTTGACCATTGCCTGAAAAGGTTTATAGATAACTTAACTTTAAGATAATGTGCATAATCAAACCAATGCCACACTGCTGAGTCCTTTTTTGGCACCAGCTCCTTAGCCACCCTGCTGCTAACTCATGTTGACTTGTTTTTCAAATACACCACACATGACAGAAACCATGTAACACGGACACATGCTTTAACCTGGATATTCAGCACAGCCATATGGCAGACAATGATTTTGGTTTGTAACTGCAGTTTGGATTCATGTTATCAGGAGAAATGTCAGAAAATGTCACAATCTCTACAGTTCACTGGAAAGGTAGATCTAGGATGGTTTCAAAGTCGATCACTCCTGATTAATTTCAATAAATCAGACAAGGTTTAAACAGGAGAAAGAGCGTGTAAGCAATAAATCCAGAGATGAAGAGAAATGGTCCTAAACAGAGACAACCACAGCTTGTATTATCCCAATAACATCTGTCTGAACAACAGCTTCTACCCAATCAGACGGTTTGTCTCCCAGGGTCCTATCTGCTGAATGTATACTAATCTTAACCATAGAGAAGCTGCATTTGAAGAACAGCCTGGGGCAAAGCTGAAGCTAAAATATTCTCTGTGTGAATATCGCCTGAACAGAGGTATGACCTTACATTGGGCTCTCCTTGCCACTCCTGTCTCTGCCTCCTCCAGCATTTTACGTCTGGTCTCCTGATAGTCAAGTAAACTCTCCTGATCCTAGATAGATGCTAAATAACTAGATGCTGTTCTCAGTTTATGATAAAACTGGATACATGGGTCTGAGATGACAGTGACACTACATAAAGTCATGATCTTATAAAGTATGATGCATTGGTAGGTTTAAGCTGCCATTCAAGCAGCTCAAGCATCCCAAGGCATGAATAGACATAAACGACTCCAATTATTTTGTACTTTTTCAATATTCTAGCCATCATTGCACTAATAAAATATGATTCAAACATCTTATTTATACATTGATCTGGCATATTAAAAATATAATTGTAGAAATTGAGTCATTTTCCATTATTTATATTAAGAATTTACATAAAAAATGTAACAACAAAAGCTTTAAAATTGACCGCAGACCTAATAGAAAACTTTTGATAGAAGTGGAGATAGTCAAAGCATTGTCCTGACATAAAACCTTTCTAAAGCTGTTTGCTGAGAAGTACTCATATATCCTCTTAAAAGACAGAGGTGTGCACTGAGTATATTGTTGGAACAACAAGTTTTCATTAAATTTCTGAAATGTTACGTTATATTAGTGGTCATTAATTCAATTTTAGTGTTCTCTAGTTTTAATCTAACAATATCAGTAGTGAAATCATATCTCTCCCCCTGTCCTCTGTTTTGTATTCATCCAGTGAGTGGTCTCAGTGGAGACTGAGGCCTGGAGCAGTACCAGTCAATCAGCCTCACCCTATCATCTGCTTATCCTCTCCACCTGGCAGCCCGCCAAACAGTGCGGTGCCATTGGTTTGTCTCCTTTTCTTTTCTTCCTTTCCCATCAGTCATCTTTTCTCTCGATCATTTCCCCTCTCTCTTTCCTTACAGCCCTCATCTTCTGTGAGGTGTTTAAAAATAGAAGCTGCTGAGAAGCAGAAAACGTAGCCTTGAAGGTACAGTTCAGGTAACCTGAGAGAAGCTGGAGACGGATGGGGGATAGTGAAGAAAAAGATCTTCCATTGAAAGACAACTCTAGGCTGGAACTATGTAGTGCTTGTACCAGGGATGAGCAATAGCCACAGAAATAAAGGTGCATATGACTGACTCTCAAGAAAATGTTTGTTTTTTTAAGTTTTTAAGGTATCAGGTGCTGGTCACAGTGTATCAACCAATTATTTACCACCCACTCGTCATGAGGGTACTGGATACAGAAAATACAATAAATTAAACGAGTCAAAACATCTGCACACTCTCTTTTGCAGAAAGCCTAATTGTGCTAGCATGGGAATATGCATTACCTCCCTACCCTACAAATAGTAACTGGTCTAAAAATGTAGTATAGTTCCTTTACACTCAACCACACTCTCTGAACGATACACAGGGCAAACTGGGTCTAGCTGTTTACAAAGTCATTCAGCAATTGCACATTTAATTGGAAACCATCCAGCTACACAGACTGAATAACACCTCTGTTTCCAGGCCTAGACAGACTGCTTGGTGACCTGTGGTTCAATCTAAATTTGATGCCAAGTAAAGTATGAAAACCCAGCATTCTACCCAGTAGGGACGTTGTTCTAAATCCCAGACAAGACAAGCAGAATACACACACACACACACGCAGACACCATGCCAGATGATCATATTGATGCCAGCAGGCTTCCATAATTCTAAATTAATTCACCTTTTGCCCCATCAGTCCACCTGGCCTATATATGTCCCATGAAGGATGGACTGACCTGGTAGATTAGGTAGATGTGGAGTTTAGAAAGTGAACTTTCTGAATTGACACTGGCATCCCCCCTTAGTTGTAGTTTACTGCTTCGGTTTAAGCTTTATGTATATTTATAGGAAAATATCAAAAAGAACCAAATTATTGGCATTTGTCTGTTATACATTCCATTTGTAATTAAACAACGAGCAGTGACACTTTACAGGATTACAATAAAGAAAGAAGGTCAATAAAAACAAATCTTCTATCTACTATTGTACTTATACCAGAAAATGTTTGTGGAACACCTATCTCAAGAACCATTTATCAGTGATCACAGCACTCAGCAGCATGGAGGGATCAAAACATGTTTTGAAAGCCAGTTTTTGTTTGGATAAATCCATGTATTTCTATAACTAACAAATAACAATTTATTCATCACCTGTATCGTTTTGTCAATGCAGCTTTTTTGCACCTCTTTATCATGCAATCAAGTAACACTGAACCTGATTGTAACATTATGTCTCAGGTTGTGTCTTGTTGAGCACGGTTGAGCTATCATCCCCAGCAGAGGAGAGTTTCAGATTACAGGAATCATCACAGTGAAGGTATTTTGAATGTAAAGTTTCCTCTCTCTTAATCTCTTAATCTTTCCTTAATCTTTTCATAATGGCTTGTGTGGAATAAGGCAAAATGTATAAATCACCAATTCCCTGACCCACTGAATTTGACTATAGCCAATTGTAGCTGCACACAAAATGTTTTAGAAGAATAAAATGTCAGCAAAATTGTAACTGTTCTGTTCGATCCAGGACTTTTTTATCTTGTAGTTGTAATTAAGATTATTGTTAGAGATCTGGTCTGAAGATGTTATGGTTGTTCCGCATTTACATTACTTGCACACCATAGAAAACGTTTCAGTCATGAGGCATGGACAACTCTTTCCTGCTGGTTGTAAAACACCTCAGAATATAAAATCTTTGATATTGATTACACAAAATAAAATCCTCAAAACAGCTTAATGTAGCAGTGCAACTCCAGCGTCAATGTTTCAAAACAAAAGAAAGCAGCCTCAGCAGCCTGTGGTACACAATGCACTCACTGAACTGCAGTTTGTGTCTGTAAACGTTAAGACACGTATTAATGTATTACAATGCTGACACCTGCTGGTCATAAACCTGAACTGTAGCATTGGGAATTATAAAATCTTTCATCAAGAGCCCGGGGTTTTCAGTAAGAAGCTTAAGGGAAATTATCACAGGATTACAGCTCCTACGGTATTTTACATCCACATGACCCTTTTCTCTTCCTATGTTCTTTATCAAAGGGTTGCTGCATTCCCATGGCTCCTACAAAACTAGGATTGTTCTAATTGCAGTTTAACAGTCATGAAAATGTCAAGAGAACAGCAACATTGGCAAATGGCAAAAACAGGGGGGACAAATCCTGTTAAACAGATTGTTAAACTGTAAAAGATATCACATACATAGCCTGGTTGAAATTTTATTTTTGACTCAACCTGAAGCTGCCACTGTTCTTTTCAGTGATTTGTTACGAACAGTTTGAAACAAATAGGGGACTCACCTCAATATGTCTCAAAATCTTAAGTCCATGCATGCGTGCTTTGCACCTGTACCTTGGATTGTGGGATGGTGTCAGTCTTAGAATAGACTCTATATAATGGTGTCAGACCTTGAGGCAAATGGCAGTTTGTACCTCAATGTATTTACAGCCATGGTGGGCTCTGCTCTAATGGCTACTTCTGTGTCACAAACAAGTTTCATTAAACATGACAGTGACATTGACCTCCACAGTCACCAGATGTGAACCCAGTAAAACCTTTGGGATGTGATAGAACAGATTGGGAGTATGAATGTGTGCACCTGACAAATTTGCAGGAATGATGTGATGCAGTCATGTCAACATGGAGCAGTATCTCAGAGATAGTTTTCGTCTTGAAGGCTGTCCAAGAGCAGAGGGAGGAACTAGTATGGTTCAATATAAATAAAGTGTGTATCTAGATCAACACATAGTTCAGCCTGAAACTATAAATGTATATACTGGTGTCTAGGGATGTATAGAACAGTATTTCTTCAATTGATATCATCGGGACTGCAAAGGCACATTAAGATAATTATTGAAAAAAGACTGGGAAGATAATGGGAAAAAGCCAGGAGGCGGCCTCTCACCCCATCTGTGTGGGTTGGTTGGAGTGAACGTGGCCATTTGGAACAAGAATCATCACTCTTGCCTTTAGATGTATTTGGATGACACATCATAGAAGCTTTTGAAGCATGTTGAGAACAATATTGTCTGGCCTCAGGTGATTAAAATGACATTTTTGTGTAGTTGTCCACAGCATTCACACGCCTCTTTAGTTCCTTTCCAATCATTCAACAGAGGAAGAAAGTCAAACTGCTAATACCTGACACCACTGGCAGTGCCAGGACGTCATGCTTGGAGGAGCTAAATTACATTGTTACCACATCACACGTTTCTTATTCTTTGCTAAAAAATAATTAAATTAGGTAATTTATATGATCACATCGATGATGATTTATGATTTTCTAATGATGTTCATTATTAATTCTGCTCTACCTGATGTGGTCAATTGTCACCTCATATAACAGAATCAGGATTGTGAGGCATTTTAAGTTTTAAACATTTCTGAAAATCAGCAAACAAAATAAAAAATAATTGTGAACACAAAAAGTGCTGCTAATAGATGCACTGTATGAATGTATGTGTGAATGGGTGAATGGCAAACTGTAATGTAAAGAGCTTTGAGTGGTCATCAAGACTAGAAAAGCGCTATATAAATACAAACCATTTAACCATTTAACCATTTAACCATTTACGATTCATTAACATACAGCATGTGTCCTGTTACAGGCTGCAGGGATTTAATGACCTGAAGGAAAAGCACAGAGAAGATTCTCCGCTCAGACACGTTCAGAACAACAAAGACATTTCCAGAGGATTCAGGAGATCACATGTTTTTGTTTACAGCAGTGTCAACCCAGATCACATAAAGCTTTCTTGCCATCTTTGTCAGTGTCTTCTACGTGTGTAGACACTTTTTCCTCTGGACATATTTGTTTTCTTTTTGTTTAGTCCAGAAGCTCTGACTTGGACATTTGCGTTCACACGACAGCTCCAGTGAATGTCCGGAGGATCTCCAGAGTTCAGTGCATGTCTGAATGCAGCTCTAGGAACAGATATCTAAAAAATAAATGCTGACTACTTCACTGCTTTAGCCATATTAAACTCAACATTTTTATATCCATGTTTCATACCATGTTTGATTAAACAAACTTAGTTATATTTTCTAAAAAAAATGCTGAAATAATTTAGTTTGCTCTTATTGATAAAGTCTGAAGATCCAGCAGAGGGACAGTGCTTTACAAACAGGTGTGGTTGTGGTAGTTATGTGCAAGTGGACCCATAACCTCATTTATAATGCATTAGGCCTGAATGAAAAAGAGGAAGCATCGTGTGTGTGTGTGCGTCTGAGAGAGAGAGAGGGAGGGAGAGAGATTGCAGCAGTAATGGTCTTACATAAGAATAGGAGAGGCTAGTGTCTGGAAATACTCACAGACAGATAAACAAATACCTACACACAAACACATGCATTAAAGACTAGGGCGTGGCGATATGGCAAAAACCTATATCTCGATTTTTTTTTAAATGTATATCAATTGATCACGATGAGTATCGCATTATTGTTTCTTTTAAGTTGAAAGACAGATTTTTGCTCCTGAGCGAAGGTTGTGAATTGAACTCTTCTTTATGAGCAAAGATGAGTAACACTGGATAAACAGGAACACATAAAAATAATACCTACCTCACTGTGCTTGCACATTGCAGAAGCATTATATCAATATATATTGCACTTTTGTTATATTGCTATTGATGAAGATTACATGATATGGTTGGGATAGGGTTATGATATAGTTAAATTGTCAAGCCCTAATCCAGACACACACAGACACATGCATGCCTAACAAAGTTGAAAGTCTGTAGACCAGTTGTTTGCACTACTGTGGTCCTCATGAAGTCCGTTTAGACTGGGGACCAAACCATATAGATTCTTTGTGGAGCAGTAAAAGCTCTATTAGGGTCTGAGCTGCTTGGAGCTGAGGCTGTACATCTCTGCTGGTGCTTGTACTGGCTGAGGCTGCCTGTACTTCACCTGTGTCTGTGGTGCCTGCTAAGAATGGCTGTAGTGGGTCTGTGCTGATAGTGCTCGATGTGGATCAGCTGTACTTGTATTGGCTGACTGGCTGGAGTCCGTGCTTTTACTGGCTGATTCAATATCCAGCTTGTCCTCTTTTTAAAAACTTAAGCATAGCACCAGTGTATTAACAATACTGTTGTCTTCAGAAGTTGTTGATGAGGCACTTAGAACCTTTGAAACCCCCAAAATAAGCAAAACTGACAAGGAAGAGGACAAGAACAAACAGGACAACATTGTGATATTGTATAGGTTGCATCTTGTCTTGGATTTTTTTTACCTGTAAATTTCAAGCACAAGGGACACTCTTTTGAGGATGGTAAAATACATATTTTGGCCAGAGAAGCCATTCTGGTCGACCTGGAAATAACACTATTAACACTTAACAGATGAGCTGGTTTAATTTAAGACACCAACTTTCAGCCTCCTTCAATGCTGTCCTAAATTCTCTCCCCATACAGCTTAACACCCAACCACACCCAACTCCAGTGCCCCCAATGACTCAAACAATAGCAGGGTGGCTCTATGTCTTACATGTATTAACAGCCATTCAAGCAATCAATAAAGATGGGCAGGCCAAGAAATGCATTGTCCACAAGTAGGTTAGCAACACCAGAGAGATTCACTGCAAGCTCTTCTTTTACCTGACTAATGTTTGCGCCATTCACTCTCACTTTTTTTGAAGTGAGCATATAGAAAGGGCCAGGTCTGCTTATCTGTCCAGCTGACTGCAGATAGCAGCTCCATAACCCAAGAGGCTGCCCCTGGACTCAGCATTTTCAGCTGCAGGGATTTTTCTTTCTAGCTCTCCATTTTTATTCTTTTCACAACTACACTGCAACCCTATGAATGCCCCACCCCCAAAACCCATGCCACCCACAGGACCTCTGTGAGGTAGTCTGTCCCATTCGAGACTCAGGCTCAGGTTCGGTCTGACCTTCATGTCCTCTGACAGAGTGGCTTTCAGTGGACTGTGTTCAATAGAGGACGTAGCCCCTGACAAGTGGATTCCTCCTTCCTGATGAAGGTGATACAGAGGTTGATGCTGACGCTTCCTTTTCTCATTGCACTGTTGAACTGCATTTGAAACCACTGACTAAACTGGTTGTGAAGATTTTACAACAAGAATATATATGCTGACAAAGACTGCAAAAAGGTGACCACCTAAATGACTCACAGTCTGATAGATATACAGTTGTAGACATAAATGGAGTATGTTTAAACAGTCAGATGGTCGTCCCCCAACCAGAAGGTCGGCAGTTCAATCCCCAGTCTTCCCCATCTGCATACTGAAGTGTCCTTCATACAGATGCACTGTCCATTCATACAGATGCACTGTATGAATGTGTGTGAATGGGTAAATGTCAAAGACCAGAAAAGTGTTGTATAAATACAATTGGGTAATCAACCCAGACAAGACAAGCCTACACACATATACATGTGTTATGGGAAAGAATTAAACAAAAATTTGAAATAAAAAACTGCTATAATAAACAGTGTTGCTGTGACAACAAGACATCTAAATAAAATATAAATTGCAGTGTTTTAACTCATTCATTGGCTATTTTGGCTTTAATTTGTAGATAAATATATATATTGTATTTATTTAATTTTATATGAAATCACACTGATTCATATGTTTTGTCTTTGTCATTCAGATGTTGAGGTGTGTTCACTTGCACAACACATCTCTCTCCACTGACTACATGTAGTAGGCGCTCATTACACAAGTCACAAGTGTCCCACAGTCACAGCAAAACACATCTAGGCCACAGCCATAAGAACGCTATAGGGATATGAACATCACACAAGAGGAGATTAGGAAATTGTGCATATATAAGTAGAATTATGGTCATTTATTATCTTAAAATTTTTTTATTGTCTCAGAATTTATGATGATTAATTTAAAGTGGTGAAAATCACAAATGTTTAGAATAAGAGAATCACATATTTTCGAAACAATTAGGCTGTACAGAAACATTGTTGGAATATAACTGGAAAGTAAATTTGATCCAGAACCTGATGGTACTTCAGGTACTTAAAATGTTTACGCAAACACATTTTTGACATAAAGCCTAACATCTAATTACTTGTGATTATGAATTTACCAAAAAAGACAAGCTTATGAATTATGATCCACTGTAAATGTTTAATCATGCAACAGTATAAATATATGCTACTTTAAACTAGCTTCCCCTCTACATGAGAAAAAAGGTGCGTCATGTTAATGAGACTGTAATGAGACACTGACAGGAGTCTGTATGTAATGGAGTATTTTTACAGTGTGAGGATCTGAACTTCAACTTGTCACTAAAGTCATGCACCATGATCAGCTGTGATAACCTCCAACAACACAAACAATTTAAAACTCCAAATATAAAACTGAATGGTTTGAGGAAATCAGTCCAATGCACCATACTTTACATCAAATGTAGCCTGAGACTAAAAGAGACCAAAAGTAAGGTGACTGAGCTCAGCATTAGAAACACGGTGACTGAAACACCAGGCCAACCGGTGACACACAATATTACTGATCAGTATAATGATTCAATGACATGGCTAATCTCGTCAGGCGCAAAGACTCTATGAGGCTTTCACAGGAACACACTCTTATAAAGTGAACAACAAGGTCATCGTCATAATGTGCCAGCCTGCTGTAGAGCACACATACACGTCCTCATGTACGGGAAGAGACATTCAGTTTCTGTGAAATGTGTCGTGATATAATCGTCCATAAATAGTCAACGTTTCTTTCCGTCACCTCCCTGTGTCAGATGTTCTCTGATCCACTTCCAGAGACAGACCTGACTCAGCCTGCAGCCCCGGGGCCTAACCCAGCAAATCCAACTTTACATCCTTCAAATCTCTCGTCCTCTGTAACGACACTTCTGCTCACACACACCACACACACACACACACACACACACACACACACACACACACACACACAGGCCTCTGCAGATGCACACAGCGAGGCCGGCCCCGGTCATGTCACCGTAACTTGGTGCCGTTGTTCGCGATTTGCGCAGAGCAGCACAAATATCTCAAAACCGCAGCATCATCCAGAAGATGCGCAGAGAGAGGCGGGGGCCGTGCGCGCCGCATGCCCGTAAAACACTGCAGGGAGACGGGGAAATTGCGTTCGGGGCCTCGTGGACGGCTTTCCTGTGCTGCTGTCATTTCTCACATCCTCTCATCATCAGCCCGCACCTGCACCGCCCGAGCCGGGACACCACCCGATGCGTCACTGCGATGGGAGCTATTACTACCCTGGATCACAGTCCAACATAGGAAGCCTCCGCTTACCCGCGTTACTCCGCCGCTCCTCTCCCCAATGCGGCGCCGGGCACCGTCAGCTCCGCAGAGGCATCAGAAAACAATCCGCCTCCTCCTCGGTATTGGTTTCCGTGTTTCCTGTCTCCTGTCAGTGCGGTGCAGGTCTGTCTCTCACTCTGGTGGACTGTGTCCTCCGCTCTTCCACTTGCTCTCTCTCTCTCTCTCTCTGGTCTGCAAGCGCGCATCCCCGGTGTGTCGCTGCGTGCACACGCTCCACGTAACCGGAGGTCTTCGAGCAGGGGCCAAAATACTTAAGTCAGAGAGATGGGACCTATTTCAGTGTCATTTTCCCCTGAGCACAACATAACAAACCACATGTTACAACCAAGGTCATCCTTTACACCTACATTAAAAGAGCATCAAAACATGTATTAAAGTTGCAGTGTGTAGAATTTAGTGACATAAAGTGGTGAAGTTGCATGTAGCAGCTGAACACCCCTCACCTCATCCTCCCCTTCCAAACATGACAGACAACCTGTGGTAACCTTCAGTTTTCATAAAAACTCAAAGGGTGTTTAGTTTCTCCAGTCTGGGCTACTACAAGAAACATGGCGGCCTCCGTAGAGAGGACCCCCCCTGATATATAAAGTATTTCAATATAAAGGGCCCATTCTAGGGTAAAGAAAACAACAACTTGTGAAAATATCACTAGGATTATTTTATATTAAATTTCTGTCAATAGATTGCTTTCACCTAAAACACTGGACCTTTAAACTTTCCAAATTATAATCCCAACTCAAATTCCAGCGCTGGGATTTGACATTAAATGGCCTGTACATTTGAAGGATATCTGGTTAAAGTAGATCATCATTTATTTAGTCGTGGTTATTTATTATTACACTGCGAGGCAGCCTTTCTCTGATTTGGCTTATTTTCCATCTACATGAAAAGGTTTATCTCCACATATTGGTTTAATGGAGGCATCCACAGGACCACTAACAGGGATTGTTGTTACTGCTTTAAAGAGGAACTGCTATTTCAGAGCCTGTGTTGTGTTGTAAAGTTGGATCTAAAAGCAGAATTGGTACAAGACGCTTATAAGACTTGAAAAGCAGTATTATTAAGAAGATGATGAGGTGAGGTTTGGGGAGCAGAGTTAAAGGTGAACTGGGGCAGGGAGAGGCAGCAGAATAGTCAGCTGGAAGGCAGACTGGTGAGGATAACCTGAGACACAGGTTATACACAGTTAAACAAGGCTCAGGCAAACACAACAAAAGTACACACTTGAGTTTAGGTCAGGCTGCATGGACTCAAATGACGGTAATTGTGGGACTTGTTGAGCCAAAGAGACACAAAGACACAGAATAAACCCTCATTTATGATGCTGTTGATTTGTGATCTGTGTTCATGGTTACAAGGAGTCCAGCTCCCACAGGTATTTAAAGCAGCTGCACTGCAAAGTAAAAAAAAAAAAAAAGCACCATTTCCTTCCTGAAAGGTGTGGTCGATTTTCAAGATGGTCAATGGTGCAGACCTGCCAAGACCCAAGTAGGTCTGCATACATAAACGTGTTGTACAGGCGGGTGTGGCTCAGGGGACAGAGTGGGTGGTCCACTAACCAGGTTAATAGTTCGATCCCTGTCTCCCCCATTCCGCGTGCCTTGGGCAAGATGCTGAACCTCCAATCGGCTGTGCCGGCATTGTATGATTGATGTATGATATCGAAAGTGCTGCAAATAGATGCACTGTGTGTACGTGGGTGGATAGCAAAACTGTAAAGCGCTTGTGGTCATCAAGACTGGAAAATTGCTATGTAAATACAAATCATTTACCATATACAGCATCCTCAAATATTATTCAACCCACCTATCTTCTTAACGCTTTTCCTCCTTAAATTACAGGCCAAGTAAAAGTTGAAAATACTGAATTTACAAATGTTTGGTATCAGCCACAAATACTCCATAAATCACCTGCACATACACTATGACCCCATGAACAAATATTCTTGATATCAGATATGATCTTTAAACAATCATTTATAACACACAGTAGAGCTGATTACATGTGTTACTTCATCCTTGACTGAGGCAACTGTCAGTGTGGAGGTGAGGTTGAAGTAGCTTATTTGTTGTCAGAGCCCCTTTGACATGAGCCAGAGTGTTCACGACAATATGCAGGACTGAAAACTATACTAAATATTAAATGTATACATTTTAATATCAAATATATAGATATTTTTAACAAACTACAAGTATGATGCTGAAGTGCTGACTCAAATGACTCAGAGTGGTAGAATAAGAACTACAGTGATGACTACCCAGAATGCCCTCACTCTGAAGAAATACTGAATCGGCCAATAGCCTCCAGAGAGTATGTGTCAGGGCTGCTGGTACCGCACCATTCATATGGTTTATACACATCACTTTTTTCCTCATGCTTCTCAGTCTTTCATTTGGAAAAAGCAGACCTTTGGCTTCTTCAGCATGAGATCATCTGCTCACTGCTAATCTGAACTCGTCTGACATTTCATACTTTGGTGGCACAGAATGATCTTTCCTTTTGAAAAATGAATCGATTGTTTCATATCCACCAAAGGGCCAAAGAAAGAGAATACGTACACAGATAGATGATGTTCCCATCAGAGAGCCGGATACATCTTTGGTTTGGTTTTTTTCATTTGACACGTAATCTTTCAATTTTGTTTAGAGTATAAAAACGTGACACTGGACTAGACTACACAGTGGACAAATAATATACATTTATAATTATCTTTCATTTCCATTCAGCATACATGTGTGAAAGAAAAAATGATGGGCAAGATGCTGAACCCCAAAAATGTCCCCTCATAGATGTTGAATGCACTAATTGTAATTCGCTTTGGATAAAAGTGCTAGCAAAATGACATGTAATGTAATGTAACTATGCTGCTACACAAAAGTGACGAATGAGGATCCGACCACTAAACAGTAACAGAGAGCACATGTGCACCCAAATCTCAAAATAAATGATCTAGAGCCATTTTACATGGTAAGGTGGAGACTTTACAATATTATGGAGAAACCCAACAGTTCCTAAAATAAGTAAGCACTTAGAGACTGTGGGGAGAAAAAACTCCTCCATTAACTGGAAGAAACCTCTAACAGAACCAGACTAAATGTGAGCAGCCATCTATCTCGCCTGGTTGGGGTGAGCAGAGAAAAATGGGGAAGAGAGGAGAGGTGGGTGGAAAAGAGCGGAGAGAAGAGAGAGAGAGAGAGAGATAGGGGGGAGGGGGAGGAGAGGGGGAGAGAGAAGTGCTCAGTGCCTGATAAAAGTTCCCTTAGCAGTCCAGGCCTATAGCAGCATAACTAATCAGGGCTAACCTGAGCCAGTCAGCTTTATCAAAGAGGAACATTTGAAGTCTAACCTTCAATGTAGAGATGGTGTCTGCCTCCGGAACCAAACTGGGAGCTGGTTCACCAGGAGAGGAGCCTGGTAGCTGAGGGCTCCACCTCCCAAGTGTCGGTAGGTTTGTTAGGCAGCTCTGTGAACGTTAGTTCGGCTCAGACCGGACTGAGTTGCCATTTAGACTGAGTGGGAGCTGGTGACCGTGCAAGGAAAAATATTGATTAGAAAATCGAAACATAGACAAAAATCTAGTTGGGTATAAAAAGCAGGCGCACACAGAAAACGAATAAGTAGTAAATGAGCTGAGAGAGTGAGGAGGCTTGTGGATGAACCGGAAATAATTTTAGCGGTGAAGAAAAACAGATTGACCACTGAACAGCAATAAACAATGTCAATAAATCGAGGATTCAGCCCAAGATGCAAACCACTGGTATGCAATAGTCAGTCCAGATTCAGTTTATATTCATGATTGTTGTCATGGAGTGAAGACTGAAGAAATCTATCTAGTGATTCCAGAAATGAATTAATTCGTCCGTCCGTCCGTCCGTCCGTCCGTCCGTCTGTCCGTCCGTCTGTCTGTCTTTGTCTTGCATATCTCGAGAACCGTTCATCTTATCGGCTTCAAGCTTGGTATGTGTATTGATAAGGCCAGGGATGGGAGGTGCAGTGACAAATTATTAAATTAATATTTAATTGAATTAAGACAGGACAAGTGCTCTATAGCAGCAGCGGCTGGGACTCGTCAAGTATTACCACATTACCACAGCTCAAGCAAACAGTCCAAACAGGCATGCTTAGAACGAGCACTGCACTACTTTAATAGATGCTACTTTTGGTAATTTATTGATTTAATAAATAAAATAGATTTGACTCTGTGGTTCCTGTTCTGCGATATGACTGCTGTATTAGTACATTCATTAAGAGAAACCAACAGTCAAACTCCTTGTATGTGTTCACATAATTGGCCAATCAAGCCTCCTCCAGGATAGAATAGATAGGACATAAAGTTGTAGCCATGACAGCAGAAAATATGGATTTAAATATGGATGTTTCTGCAAAGAAGCTACAAATTATAAAAGGTGGATCCTTCACACATATCATGTGAATTCAACTATGCAGCACAGATCTATATAATTACCACAGTATTAATGTGGGCTCCTAAGTTTAATTCTATTAATCTTTAGTTGAATCGCGCCAAACTCCAACACACCCTATCTCAAGGCACTTGTCATGTTATCATTTTAACAGTTTATCCTATTAGAAATTTGGGTGAAATTGAAACATTATTGGAGCATTATTTCTTGAGTTATGGACTAAAGTGTGATTTGTAAGGTCACAGTTACCTTTGACCACCAAAATCAAATCAGATCATTCTTGAGTTCAAGTGAACATTTGGGCCAGATTTGAAGAAATTCCCCAACGGCTGTCCCAAGAGGGATATAATTCCTTCAGCCTCAGCAGTTTTCTCCCACATGGTTCTTTCTGTATTGAAGTATTGCTCAAATTAAAGCTGAGACTTGACACTTTAATGTATTATCCATTATTTTAGAGCTTCAGAATGTGAGCCTAAAGAACACAATCTGTGTAACTCTAGAAATATTTTCAGTCAGGTCAAGTCAAATTGTAATTTATATTTCCCTATATCAAAAATGACATATTCATCTCCAGGGGCTTAACAATCTGTGCAGCATCACAACATCCTCTGGCCTCAGACCCAAGAATTGGATAGGGAAAAACTTTATAAAAAAGAAAAAAAAGGGACAAACCTCAGGGAGAGCCACAGAGAAGAAGATCCGTTTCCAGGGCAGACATACATGCAACAGCTGTGTCTACTGTACAGGGTGGATTTAAAGTGTGGTCAATCAGGACAACAACATTATAGGATATAAACATGAATGAGAACCATGATGTGAGAGAAGATCAAGCAGCTGCCAACAGTCTGAACTGTATCATCCAGCTCATGTTACAATGTTATTCAATTTAAATATACATCAAGCTGCTGTATTTCCACCCAAAGCAGGCAGAAACTGTAAGTACACCATATGATATTGTGGCCAAAATAGCAATTTATTAGGTGCAATCAAAAATCAGAAACACAAAAAAACATTTTATTGATTTACTGACTGATTCATCCGCCACTCATATAGGATTTCAAGTTTGGTTGTGTACCACAGTCAGTTATTAACTGACCACTGCACAAAGTAACACTGAGCTAAGATAACAGGATATACTTCATGTTTATACAGAGAGGAAGCTTATTTATTGTCATTTTCTACTTTGTTTTCCCAAGTGCCAGTAACAGTGAACCTCCGGCAGATGTCAGCGTTATCATATCATCACATCTTGGTGGACATGACAAACTGTCGCAATGACCAAGTCTTACGGATAGTGCTTCAAATAAAGGCAGCAACTTTTTAATTCAGAATATGGAATACCAGGTTCTGTCTGATGAAAGTCAACACAAAACATCATGTAAAAAAATCACAAACATCCCCTTTTCATTTTCATTCTATTTTCACACAATAGAAGTTGCCTATTAGGTTTAGCTTCACAAAAATGAATGTTATTCCTGGTAGAGGTGACTTAACTCACTCAGATAATGTGACTTTCTTTAACTAATACAGTTATAATGATGAAATGTTTGCCATTTAGTTTTCCAGTTCCAGCTCTGGTAGTGCTCACTTAACTTTCCAACTGTCTTCATCATGTCTCTGCTCCTGTGAATCGCCTTGTTGGTTCTATCGAAGCATCTTAGTTTTGAAACAGGTCAGTAAAATGTTGCACAAATCTGTCCTTTCTAACACATTTGGTGGTGATGAGATAAACAACAGAATAAATCATAAATCTTTATATACAGTGCTTTATTGCACAACAAGACACAAACCATTATTGTACACTGTCTGAAGCTGAAAGCTGGACATTTCCAGAATCTTACAGTGAACAGATTCATTCCCTGTTAATCTGACTTCACTTGGGGTGTGGTGCTTGTCTCCAGCTGGCCCTCTCTCTGGTGTGAAGCCTGAAGTGGGTGTTGAGGTGTGCCGACTGGTTGAAACATTTCCCGCAGACATGGCAGCGGAAGGGCTTCTCTCCGGTGTGGATGCGGTGGTGCCTCTTCAGCATGCTGACCGTGGTAAAGCTCTTCCGGCACACTGCACAGCTGTATGGCTTCTCCTTGGTGTGCCAGCGCATGTGGACCTCCAGCTGGCAGGCAAAGCTGAAGCCCTTTCCACACTCTTTACAGCTGTGCCACCTCTGGATGCTTTGGCTTGGGTGAGAAGAGCGAGACAGAGGAGGCTTCAGGGATCTCACGCTTTTCATCTGCAGGATGTGAGAACTCTGTTTTGCATTTGAGCGGAGTAAGCCTTTCACCTGCTGGTCTGCTTTCTGAGTCCTGTGACTCTTTGCAGTACTGGCACAAGAATCACTCTGAGCCACTCTGCAGTTTGGGTGAACAGTCAGAGAGGGGGCTAAACTGTTGTCTGGCTGGTGCTTCCTGTCGCCCTCTCTGTCACTCTCTGCCTTTATCTCCTGGGATGTTAGTGGAGGTGGGGAGACAGTCTCAGCTGATGGAGGACATGACCTTTGTATTGGCTCAGCATGATGACAGTTCCCCTCATCTGAGCTTGTGATGTTTGGTTCTTCTTTAACTTGTGGCAGCAGCTCCACAGTGCTCCTCCACTCACAGGGCTGACCATCTTCTCTGGGCTGGAGAGTGTGAGGTTCTGAAAGGTGACCAACATCACAGTCAGGTGGTTCTGAATGAAAATATCACTGTCTCTTCTAGGAATGTCTCACCCTGACCTGCAGGGACGATCATCAAAAACATTCAGTTCCCCAACTATCAGATTCATTTCTTCAGGTAAAACGTATCATACCTTGGCTCTGTGGTCTGACCATAAGGTTTTACTTCAGCTTTTACATGATCCTGCTGCTCTTTCAGTTCTCTCAGCAGTTCACAACTGTTTTTCTATTTAGTTTTATGAGAGATAATTCAAAGGAAAATGTCCACCTCCTTTGTTATTGACACATTGCCATGTGTCAATACAATGAAGGTCAGTTATCTCAACTTTAGTCCCACACACGACGCTGATGCTGCAGCAGCCTCACTGTGTACAAAACCCTCAACACTGATGCCATCAGAAAGAGAAATTAGTGAATCAGAGATTCATCACCAATAGAAGGAAAACAAGTCATCACCCCCTTCATTGGCACAGATGCATTGTCCAGTACAATAACCTTAGAATCAATAGCACCTGATCTATATTTCAACTGCTTCGCTCCTGTAGATCTCTCTGAGCTGGGTTGAACAGTTTCTTCATCTAAACCATCATCTTTTAGGTCCTATTCCCACTAGACTTTTAAAGGACTATTTACCTTTAAATAACATTTCCATATAAACACTTTTTGTGAAAAGTGTAATTTTCAAATCAAACCTGGATCCCAATATTTATGTTAATGTTGCTTATTTAAATTACACGCCAAAATATCCATTTACATAGACTATTGCACCATATATCAAGATTTATTTTTGGCAGGATGATTATCTTAATGTGCTAGGTCCTTATATCTGTTGTGTATTGCTACGAGAAGTAATTCTGCATTGTCAGTGTATTTGTTCTGTGCTGATTTCTCCACTGCTTCATGATTTAAAGGCTGGTGTTGGTATAATGTAACTACAGCGATTAATGTAAACCCCATGTTGTTTAAGAATATTCCACAATGGCATTTTAATGTAGGACTAGACTTGTTCATACTGAATCAGGAGTGAGCCCTTAACATATTCATTACTAAGATATGTGGTGACCAGAACCAGTGAGTCTGTGAGGTTAGTTCCTGAGAGATGATTCCATCTTATGTTACTCTAATGACACAGGATACGACACAGGGCCACCACACTCATTGAAGCCGTGATCAGAGCTCCATTAGAAGGGATGCGTGTTGAATGGGACGTGGCCTCGTGTTCAGAGCACACCGATGACAGCTCAGCGGGCGCTCACCTGGCTGCAGCAGCAGCCGCTGGACGGCGACGTTGAGGAGGCGTCGGAGCCGCTCGTTCTCCTGCTTGGAGCGGAGGATTTCACTCTGGTACTCCACCACCGCGTCTCTGACGGCGCGGAGGATCTCCTCACCCACCGCTGTCAGCCTGTCGTTCACAAACACGGTCAACGGCTCCAGTCCGCTCATGTTTGCAGCGCTGCTGTCTCCGGAGGGGACGTCCTTCTGTTTACATCCACTCTCCAGGAAACACCGGCTCCTGCGTGGTCCCGACACTCCGGCTGCCACGCCCCCGTCTGGACGGGAGACTACACAGCACCGCACAGTGCACAGCGCTGCCTCGAGAAGTACACTTCACTCACAAGCGCAGTGACCACGATGTAGTGGGAAATACTTCATGAAGCTCGATCTAAAAACTGAGTGGGCTCATATCACATTACTTATTTGCAGATTCCAATTTTGTTTCTTTTTGTCAACGTCAATGTTCCGTGGTGAAATTTCGTTTGGTTCATTAAGTGTTAGGGAATTAAATTTTTTTTTTTTACATGAGACTTATTCTGCTGGTGTGGATGCAACTGTAAGGAGACATACAATTATTCAGACATGTCTCTCACTGGAGGTGTGGCAACAGATGCCCTGGGGAAATGATGACTCACAGCTGAAGAAGGTGGTCACTGGTTGTATTAAAAGTCTATTTCAGATAATAGCTAATTTCTGGTCATAATAACAACAGCCTAAACAAAAGACCTATGGAAAATTCACCTGATGTGATTTCAGATCCTAAAGTGTCCTATACCCTCCTGATTACTTTCTAGAAGGAGATGACTGGATCATGACAAATGATAAATGGGAAGATAGGTGGCCTCTTAGATGAGTAAAGCCTCAATATAATGACATAGTGGGAGGTTTGATGACAGACAACAATTTACCAGATGTATGGAGAAACTTAAGACCAGGGGTTACAAGTTAAACATGGTTTAAACCCACAGGAGGTGTACTGTACTAAGATTAGAGAATTGATGAAGTTGAACGTGATAAATCAATCAAAGGCAATAATGGCAAAATAAATTCCTAAATTTAGAATTAGAGTATTCAACATAAAGGTTTGCAAGGAACTTAACAGGAAAAGGAGGGAACATGAGAGTAATCTTACAGGAAATAAGTCAGTGCTGCAACGAATCTGATATGGATAATCAAGATAGAAATAGATTCATGGAATAAAAAAAATCCAGCTAAATGATCTTTAACTTGAAACAGCTGGTTTTTTTTAAAGATCACAAGCGAAGTGGATTGCAGCAGGAGGATACAGCAGAGAAACTCAGTTACAAGTCTATTGATAGACTGGGTGGAATGTAAAGATTTTAGGAATATAAAAAGATAGGATTTTATATTCTACTCCAAATTGTATTTGTCAAATTACTATTCAGTAGATGCAGATATCCTTTTTAATAAGTCCAGGACGATGTCTTATGTAGCAAGGACTCCTTTAAAGATCTATGTGAGACAGTGCTGAGGATTGAGGATTTAGATTCAGTTGTTCTGAAGATGGTCTCAAACAAATCTCCAGGAACTGACAATATAAAATATTGTATATTGGGGAAAGAACTAATGACATGTAATCTATGAAACAAGGTTTAATCACCTTGATCTTGATCCCTAAATCTGGTTTTAAAAAAACAATACTGTACTGTAAAGCACTTTGAGTGGCCACCAAAACTAGAAAAGGGCTATATAAATACAGACCACAAATACAGACCATAAAGACAATAGAATCTGCAACACTGACAACAAATTACTCTCTGGAGTTATTGCTGCTAAACTGAAGGAAGGTACTTTGTCCATAATTAGTAAGATACAATCAGGATTTTTAAAAGGAAATAAAATTAGTTTTGTGATAGGGGAATTGAAAGTTTTGGAACATGTGGTTTTTCAGTGTGAATCAGTGTACTCTTTCTGGAAGAACATGTAACTCCAGTCCAGGGAGATTGATCCACCCTGACTGTCAACGCAATCCATTTTGTTGTTGTGGTTGAAAACAGGGACATGGAATTTCTCCCTCACTGTATGCAGCCATTATGGAAGTTTTCTAAACATAAATGTAGATCTTTCAAAACCAAACTCAGCTTAAGCCATTACTCACAGAAAAAAAGGTGCTAACTGGAACCAAAAGTGGTTCCTCAGAGTATCCTAACCCATTTTTAGTTCCACAAAGAACCTTTTAGCAAGAGGCACTGTTAAGAACCATTTCTTCAAACAGTTCTTAAAAGAAACTCAACAGGGGCCTCAAAGAACCATCCAAAAATAGTTATTTGAGGTACCATAAAAGGTGCTTTAAAGAACCTAAGCAAAAATTGGTTCTTTATCCCTCGTGTTGTTCCTGGGTCAGATTGACCCAGAGTGTGTGTGTGTGTGTCTGTGTGTGTGTGTGTGTGTGTGTGTGTGCGTGCGTGAGTGCGTGCGTGTGATCATACGCAAGCCCTGGCCGGTCAGGGTTAGGGTTAGGGTGACCCAAGGATTGTCATTATCCAATTCTCCTGGGGTAATTGAGACCAATGGATTGTCATTCTCGATTCTCCTGGGGGGTCATTTAGACCCCCAGAGAGGGCGCTGTGGTGCTCTGTGGGGTCATTTAGACCCACACCTGGTTCCAATTGAAATCAAGGGGGGTACATTAGACCCACATAGAAGTCTCAGTGTGCCACTCTCTCACGGACCATGGCACGATGTCACGTCAGGAGCGTTTCACCAGAGAACAGGTTCTCCAACAGCTATTCTCCTAGCAACCATCCTCTGAACCCGAAGAGGACGCGAAAGAGCCAGACCGAGAAGCGGACGGACAAGGAGATGGAGAAGTAGACCGAGAAGCAGACAGAAAAGCAGGCCGAGAAGAAGACAGAGAGGACGGAGACGACGGAGACGATGGAGACGACGGCGATGACGACGGCGACGAAGACGAAGACGACGACGGTGACTACGAAGACTACGACCCAGTGGGTGATGCTTCTGCAGATTCTTCATCCTTGGAAGAAGAAGAAGAAGAACGACAAGACCAAGGCGACACCACCACCACCACCACCGGACTCGTGGAAAGAGAGACCTTCCCCTCAAGAAACAAGGAAATAACATGGTCCTCGAGGGCGTACGGCCGAGAGGAGGGCCACTGCTCCTCCTCCTCCTCCTCCTCCTCCTCCTCCTCTGCTGCGGCTCAAAGCGGGGTCCCCCGGGGCCCCACGATCCACGCGACGTCCCGCACCGGTGACCTAGCCTCAACGTTCCGCCTGTTCATCACACCGACGGTAGAGAACATCATCCTGGAGATGACGAATCGGGAGGGTCGTCGAAAATACGGCGACGAATGGAAAGGGATGGACGAGACCGACCTGCGCACCTACGTAGGGCTGCTGATCTTAGCGGGCATGTACAGGTCCCGGGGCGAGGCCTCCGCCAGCCTGTGGGACTCCGAGAGCGGCCGGGCGATATTTCGTGCCACGATGACCCTAAAACTCTTCCACATGTACTCCAGGCTGCTGCGCTTCGACGACCGCGAGACGAGACGCACGAGATGAGCCACGGACAAATTGGCGGCCTCTACAACCCGGGGCCCGAAGTGACCGTGCACGAGCAACTGGTTCCGTTCAGAGGTTAGTCTTTTTTTTTTTTTAATATTATTATGTTATGTTATGTTATGTTATGTTATGTTATGTTATGTAGATAGCGGCTGCTAGTCCTCGTCCTCATCTCATCTCCTCTCCTCTCTTCTCCTCCTGTTTTTCTCCCTAGGCCGGTGTCCTTTCCGACAGTACATGCCCAGCAAGCCGGCGAAATACGGGATCAAGTCGTGGGTGGCCTGCGATGTGAAATCCAGCTACGCTTGGAAGATGCAAGTGTACACCGGAAAGCCGAGCGGCGGACACCCAGAGCGGAACCAGGGGTTGCGGGTAGTGCTCGATGTAACGGAGGGACTGCACGGTCGAGACGTCACGTGCGACAATTACTTCACCTCCTACGAACTCGCGCGGCAGCTCCTGGAGAGGAAGCTCACCGTGGTCGGCACTGTTCGGAAGAACAAGCCCGAGCTCCCGACCGGGCTGCTCACGGTCAAGGGAAGGGAGGTGTTCTCATCCAAGTTCGCATTCACGCCCACCGCCACTCTTGTGTCCTACATCCCAAAGAAAAACAGGAACGTGGTGCTCCTGAGCACACGGCACGCCGAGGCCGACATCAGCGACCGTGAGGATGGGAAACCGGTCATCGTCCTGGACTACCTAGACAAGGTGATCGGAACGTACAGCTGCAGGAGGATGACCGCGCGCTGGCCCCTGGTCGTCTTTCACAACATTCTCGATGTCTCTTCCTACAACGCCTTCGTGATATGGAGAGAGATCAACCCCGACTGGATGCCGGGCAAGCGGAACAAGCGGAGGGTGTTCCTCGAGCAGCTGGGAAAGGCTCTCGTGACTCCGTTCATCGCGAGCGCATCCCCCGCATGGAAGTGTCCGCCGCGGTTGTGAAGGCTGTAAAAGCCGCCACCGCACAGAGAGCTGTTGACTACGACGCTCGACCCGAGTGTCCGGCCTCCTCCATAGCCCTAGCAGCAGCCCCGCTAGGGGCAAGTAAGAGGAAGAGGTGTCAGATATGCCCCAGGAAAAAGGACTGTAAAACTCACACCGTGTGCCGCGGGTGTAACAAATACATCTGCAAGGGCTGCTCACTTGTCTATTGCCCTACGTGTGCGTCCTAATATGGGGTGGGCTATGTGAGGGGGCCAACAGCCGGGGGAATCAGGGACAACACAAGGGTTATTAAACCATCTTTCAGAAAGTTCTAATAATAACTAATTAATTTTATATAATAATGAAAAACATTACCCAGTGGTCACAGCACTGATGTTCTAGTCATACCTTTTGCCTTTCACAAATAAATAGGCACCAATTGTTGATTCAATTCACTTCAATTCAATTTTATTTTATTTATATAGCACCAAATCACTGCATACATTATCTCAGGCTATTTGTGAAGAAAAAAAAGGGAAACATAAAACTGAGACTCATAGCTCAAGAGGCTCCTAAGAAAGGGATGTTATGCTGGGAAAAAGATCAAAATCCAGAGTTCAAGGTCCCGGCGAGTACTGCAACTTTGTGCTGTTTATTGTACCATTTAGAAAGCAAACAATGAAACAAAGTGTCTGTCAAGTAATAATAATAATAATAATAATAATAGCAACTACTAAATAAATATATATATGCACTCAACATTATAAACTCAATAATAGCTGTGATGGTTGTGTGACTGTATTTAAGCACTGTCAGACTGGTTGTTATAATAATGACCATAATAATAGTGATACTTGTAGATGTAATGATGTTATTCAAAATAACAGCAGCAACTCCAGTTAATCAGAGTAATAATTATGAGTTACTAGTTCTATATCTCATTGTGTATTTACCAACATAAGGCTGTGTAAAATGTACATTTACAGTTAGAGTTAGTTAACCTTGTCATTAAAGGGGACATAGCATGCCCATTTTACCACAAGTTGATATGGTTCCTTGGGGTCTTAATGAAATGTCTGTAACATACTTTGGTCAAAATACCACAAGGATCATTTAAAACAGCACCCTTTTTACCCTGTATAAAACAGCCCTCCACAGAGTGACCTGTTTTGAGTGCCTGTTCCTTTAAATGCTAATGAGCCAGCTCCCCCTCCCCCCTCTCCCCCCATGATTTTAAACGATATAAATTACATATTTTATATGATATAAATTATCAAATATGCATCCCATACTTTGTATTCCCCTTCAGTTGTCCTGGAGTTTTAATTTTCCCAATCACATAATTAAATGAAGATGAGGTGGGGGGTGGGCCAAGGCCATGTAGGGAGACTTCCAGTACCTTGTTACGACACAATACACAGGAAGCTCATTCCAGTTGCTCAAGCATGACGTTTCTGACTTAGAGGAACCATAACAAAACGCGCGAGTGTTTTTTTCCCAGAGTTTTTGGGTTGGTAGACATGCCAGATACCCACATTAACCTGTAGAAGCACTAACAAAGTGGAATTTGCATGCTATGTCCCCTTTAAAATAAATGCCCTGTGTCCCTATTTGACTGGTGTTTGTCCTTCATAGAATCTGATTATTCCACCTATGGTAAAGATCGTCATCAACAACGCCTACTGTGGCTATGTACTGCATGACTGATATATGAATCAGATCATTTTTAATTGAGTTTTGAAGTTTTGAATTGACAGAGCTCCACAAAATGACTTCCAGCAGGCTACAGATGTGCATGTTTCTGACCAAACTGTCAGAAACAGACTCCATGCTTGTGGCATGAGGGCCCAACGTCCTCTAGTGGGACCTGTGCTCACAGCCCAGCATTGTGCAGTTCGACTGGCATTCACCAGAGAACAGGTCCGCCACTGTTCCCCCAGCTTCTTCACAGGTGAGAGCAGGTTCTCACTGAGCACATGTGACAGGCGTGAAATAGTCTGGAGACGCCGTGGTGAACGGTTTGGCAGTGAGTCAGTGATGGTCTGGGGAGGCATATCCTTGGAGGGTTGCACAGAACATGTCATAGCCAATGGTACCCTGACTGCTGTTAGGTACCAGAATAAAATCCTCAGAGCGATTGTCAGACCTTACGCTGGTGCAGTGGGCCCTGGGTTACTCCTGGTGCAGGACAATGCCTGGCCTCATGTGGCCAGAGTGCGTATGCAGTTCCTACATGACGAAGGCCTTGATGCCATTGACTGGCCTTCACGTTTCCCTGACCTATATCCAATTGAGCGCCTGTGGGATGTTCCGATCAGTGTATCTGACGCCGCTAAGTACCACCACAGACTGTCCCAGGGCTCACAGATTCAAGTCTGGGAGGAGATCCCCCAGGACACCATCTACCCAATCATCAGGCCCAGACAATGTCGGGAGTTCATATAGGCACCCAGAGGCCATACACACTACTGAGTCACATTATGAGTTGGGTCAGCCTGTAATTTAACATTTTTACTTAGATTTTCAGGGTGGTTTTGAATCCAGCCATCAATGGGTTGATGATTTTGGTTTCCATTGACCGTTGTGTAATTTTATTCGTAAAACAAATTATACAATGTACATCAGTAAAGATTTTCGACTTGAATAATTCGTTCAAGATTTGATGTGATTTAAGTGTTCCCTTAATTCATTGAAGCAGTATATTTACAGTCAGTCTATTATGTGCAGTGAGATAACAAATGCAGGCTAATCCAACAGTGAGTTTTTTTGGAACTACTTGAGAGGCAAGATTACACTTCGTGATGATTCCAGATTCTGCAGTTGGTTCTTTTCAGCCTCGTTGGGTTGTCCTGAATATTCTGTTCACAGCATTTCTTTCTCACTTTAATTTCATCTTCTTTACAGTACCTTATCCCATTGAGTTGTGTGGAATTGAGGAAATGGTTATGTTAATTAAGAGCTAAACTGAAACATGAGGTTACACATCTTTTCTTGTATGAATCAACATCTGATGTAGGTCCCAACCCTGGCACATAGTATTAGCTGAATTGTATATTAATTGATAAGCTATTGATCAAGTTGGTCATTAAAAGCATTATTTTATTTACACAGCAATTTGTACAAGTCACTCTGAACAGTAAGCATGAGGAAACAGGTCAGGACAACGCAAACATAAAGACAAAAAAATGACAATGATCTCGGCTCAGACCACTCATAAACCAATGCTTACACAATAGCGGGAAAAAAAAAAAACATACACAAAAAATACAACTAAAGACAGCATTGTTGAAATGAAATACAGTGTTTGTGAATCATATGAAGAGCATACAAAATCAGAAACAGTCCCTGAGGTGTTCCTTAACAAAGACAAGAAAGCGAGTTTAAGTTGATCCCAGACTAGTCTTTTTAAAGTTTACCCACCGGATAAAAGATCTGGTTAAAAAGTATACATACATTATACAAAAAAAAAATATTTAAAAAAGACTTAGGTCGGGACAGTCACAGGCAGAAGGTGCATTCCATAAGATCTGAGTGGAAAAGTATATAAAGCACATTAAACTGATGGATAAGATACTCATGTTAACAACTACTTCTGGAAAACATAATTTCTCAGGGACTGACCTTTATTGCTTTGTTGACAGGGTCGTCATTATCAAAATAAAACATTTATTGTCGTAATCTTGGAACGAGCTGAGCAGCAACATTCTCTTCCAAACATAAACAACAGAATGAAAAGTTAGTCGGCGACAGTCTATTATTAAGTGCAGCAGTCTTGATTATTTCTTTAATTCCGCTTGCTATTCCCTTTGCATAATCGGTATACCAATATGACTTCACATAACAATATCCAGAGATTTTTGACAATCTCAGGATGTTTACTAACAGAACCAGAGCCTCTCTCAGGATTTCTTCTCAGGGCCTGGACATGTTGCAGGCCCTGATCCTAAACACTGATCACACTGATCCTAAACCGACATGATAAAGAAAACCAAAGCCCTGCAGAATAAGCTCCTGGGCTGACAGAAAAATGAAAAATCCTGAACATAAAAGCTAAAAAAAAATTAAACAAAAATGATCCGTAGTAGATATGATGGTCTTCACTTCTTGTAAATAGAAAGCCATGGTTGTGGATGAGAAATTGGGGTGTAGTGGTGATTGTTTTAGATGGAACCCTCAGCTGTCAATCATCTCTGACAGTTCCTGCAGCAGGTCGTCCTCTCCGATGCCCGGGTCCACATCGTCCTCCAGATGGTCGTCAGTGAATTCGTTTATCAGGTCCTCGAAGTCGTCCACGGCTGAGGTGGACAGAGCAACGCTGGAGGTGGAGGGGGTGCGGGATACAACTGCGCTTTGTCTCCGTGCCTTGGGCTGAATGGGGGTCTTCAGGACTGGGCTGACACATAAAAAAGGGACTTGTTATTTATTTAATGACCGACAATGCTGCAGCAGTGTTTCTACTTTAAACATTTTGCCACTCTAGTGTAGCAATGTCATGAAATCAGTTACCCAACTCTGCTGAGAGCTTTTAATTTGAAACAATGCATTCAGGAAGTGAAGTCATCAGGCCAAGGCAAGAAGAGGAAGGTGAAAGATGTAAGATGAAAAGTAGAACAAAATAAATAGCTTACATTAAATAAGATTCACGCTGACAACCAGCTTACAACACACGCACCACCCACATGCCTTGAGTGCTCAGTGGACCAGGACAAGTCCCAGTGAGCCATTGCATTGGGAGGCCTCAGTGTTTTTTACTGGACCTCTGAGCGCCTGTCATTCAGACTGTTCTGTGATCATCTCCTTGTTCAAGAAGCTACAAAACCTTAAATGGCCGGGGATTTGTACAATATTCATATGACTCTAATTAAGATGACGTATGAAAGGCTATTTGGACTGGTTCCTCATCATGAGACTTGAGAAGTTATTAAATGTTTGAGTTAGAGGTGTGAATCTTCACATCTGAATCTCAATGTATCACATCGTCAAAACAAAGAAACCCAACAGTTCCCACGACGAGGAAGCACTTTGGTGACTGTGGAGAGAAAAAACTCCCTCATTAACTTGAAGTAACCTCTAGCAGAACTAGACTCAATGTGGGCAGCCATCTGACTTGAATAACGTACATTTTTCTACATCACTGCACATGGCTGCTTTTTCATAAATGAATACAACAGTCAACCAGTTATTCAAAAAGTATTAGAGACTGCTATTACAAGTTTGCTGTAATTTACAAAGTAAGGTTTTTCAATTAAAAAAAGTCAGTCTGTCACAGAGGTCAGTGCCCCCCACTCGTCAATATACCTTCAGTTATTTTGATGTTCTGCAATTTGATTTGACAGTCAGTCATTCAGTTTAGATTTGTGTGGTGCACCCAAGACTCTGAATACTCTGATAAAAGCCTTTACTGTATCAGGGTAGCCCTTTCTGGACCCCCTTGGCAACACCACTGCATTGAGGCGCATTACCCTGCGCTGGTCAACAAGAGATTTTGCTCCTCTGCTCTTTTCTAATCCCTCACATGTAGAACTGATCTTTATAATAACCTGATGAATCAATATATTCCTAGATAAGCAGGGTGTTGCTTCTTCTGCAACTATAAAGTTAAAAGGAACATCACAGTGTGCAATAATTTGCAGGAAGAACTGCAAAGAAGAATCACATTTATTTAGTAATTAATCAATGGTGTCGGTTCATGAATCTGGATTGTTCTGATCACTTTAACCCTGATGTCCTGGCTGTGCAGTTTGTTGTGGGAGGCAGGTTAACTGCATGCGCATGGTATGTTTAATGCCTCATAAATTCTTGAGCAAAACAAACAAACACAAAGTAAACTTCAAGTACTGGATATGAACATCTATGCTAATGCAGATGATGATCAATGACATTTGCCCTTTATCCAATGGAAATTTAAAGCTTGGCTGCTCGGCATTATTTCAAATATAAATCAAAAGCACACAGCTTCAGGCTACTAGCAGTAGTTTGTAGGCAACCCATCCAGGATGCATTGTCATCAGAGGAGCAGTTAAGTAACATCGCTGCTATATGCTGGTTAAATCAAGTGCATCTTCAAAAAGGGGGGGGGTGCAACATGAAATTCTGTAAAAAATAGGGGATTATCATGCAAAAAAAAAATCGCTAGCATGTTAAAGGTAGCAATTTTTTTAAATGTTGAGAAACAAATTACAATAATACATTGAAACTATATTAGACTACAATATTATAATTATTATCGCAATTTTTTAATCCTTATTAATGGAGAAAATACTACATTTGTGAGCTCCTCTCCCACCTTTCCAGTGATTCGCAAGGCATTCTGGGAAATTATTTGGTGGGGTTGTACAGCCCGAACACTTGCCCTTACCTCTCCATCCCAACAAAGATCGGGACACACTACCCCTAGACGCAAAATGGAGGGGAAGGGGTGAAATGGGATTGGGACTAAAAGGTGACCGGACCTATAATGTGAGTCTGCCCCAATACTGAAGCAGTGGGCCACTGCTATAAAGTGAACGTAGTGGAAAACTATAATGGTAAACCAAGTTTAAACATGTCCACGCCAGCCTGCAGACATTTCCTTTGTGAAGTCTGATATTACCAACAAGTCAATGATCATGTTTTAAGTTAATGTTTAAAACCCTGTGGACATTTACCTTTGGGGGAGTGCACCGGTCTCTCTGGAAGTATTAATACTGAAGATGGGCTTCGTTTCCTGGCTCAGACTCTCATTGAAAACAGGGACAGTCTGGAGCTCCTCTCTCAGAGGGCTGGAGCTGCAGTCCAGGCAGTCCAGCAGGGTGCTGGGACTGGGGGGAACAGCAGCACTGGAGGATGGTAACACCTGGTAACACAAGTCACTGAAGATCATTCACAGCACTAGATTGTTTAGATTCTCCATCCCACTTTGCTGTTTTTTCTTTATACTTTAGCTTAGATGACAAATCTATTAATTGCAGGCAGATTATAAGACGGCACCAGATACATCAGAGAACTGGGTAACCAACAGGGACATGTCAACATCTTTAGGACTTGTTGAGTAGAAATACTTAAAATGTTAAGGACACAAAATATACTCATGATATAAAAACAAATGCAATATACAGAAATGGTTCAAGATTTTGGCACCTGTCCCAGTCATATCATAAACACTGTGTGTTGAACCTACTTGTCCATCTTGGCATACTGTCTCTTGCAGTGGCTCCTCCACCTCTGTGCAGCTACTGTTCAGAGGTTTCACAGCAGCCACAGCAGATCGCTCTGTTCCCCTCCTCTTCTGGCCTGGTTTCACCTGCACTGCAGGCTTCATGACAGATGGCTTCACATTCAGTTTGGGCCTCACTAAAAAGGAACGGAAGTTTTAAGGATAATACATGAAACAACTGGGTGCGTCATCTATTCTGAACTAGACACTCACTTGATACTTTTAAAAATAAATCCTGTTTGAATACCAGTTCTATCAGGTTTCATGAAATCCCCAACCCCCTCCAAATCAAAAACTGGGTTTTTATCATTTACATAAAATTTTAGATAACAGGTGTCTGTAGAATACTAACAATGACATGGTCACTCAAGTGCCTATAAGTGCAGAGATGGTAGTAAGTTGTTCGAGCCTTTAGTATTTCCTGCTTAGAAGAGTTTTCTTTGAAGAGTTTCCTTAGCACTCCAATAGAAATGTGGGTTGCAAAAGAGGTGAGCTACCTTTGGCATCTCGAGTGCGTTCTGGGGATTTCTTCTGATTATTGCTCAGTGTTTTATCAGCGGCCAGGAACTCTGCAGGTTCATGAGGAGCTGCTCTGGACTGCTTGGCTGGTGGCGGTGCTGTGGAGTTCCTTGAGTTTTTGTCTGAGACCTCCCTGGAGTTTCTGGGAATCTGTGACTTAGACTCACACGCCCTTGGTGAAGAGCTCTGCTTAACAGGGACTGAGGTCACAGCTGCAACTCTTGCACCAGGAGAAGTAGTGCTGTTGAGAGGTGATGCAGCCTTGGATTTGAGGGGGATCAAATCACTTGCTTCAGCTGAGGTTTTGTCCTGCTCCTCCATTTCCTGCCTGCGGAGGCGCTTCTCGCGCATGATCTCCTCGAAGGTCTTGACCTTGACGTTGTAGGTCTTGGCAGGGCTGGTCTAGAAAGACACAGGAAAATTACTATCTACAGCAGTCAAGAGGTGAACAAGCAACAAAAGCCAATACTGCAGTGTCTTCCCGACTGTACCTCAGGAGCAGCAGTTTGAGCTGTAACTTCAGCTCTGTTCTGTGTTGTGATGCTGCCTGCTGATATGAACAGAAAGATCACGTTTAAATACACTGTATGCAAGATGAAGATCAGCATATTGAAAATGTAATTTAATCTGAAAGACATTTACAACAGTACAACAGCCCTTGAGCCAATATACAGAGAACTATATAAATTGTCTTGCTGTCTTACTTTGGAGAGCTGGTTCGTTGATACGCAGTAGGCAAGGAATCTTTTCACCATTTTCCTTAGTATCAGTGCTCCTCTTGTTTTCAGCCTGCATACCCTGTTGAGCCTGTATCTTTGCTGCCTTCTCCCTGCGGATCTCCTCCAGGGTCTTTACTCGAACTTCCTCTATGTTTGTAGCCTCAGGACAGGGCCCAGCTGCATTCGGCTGTGCTTGGCTCTTGCCTGGGGGTTTCTCCACAGTGTGCTTTGCCTTTTTTGGGCTGGGGTTCTGCTCCTCCTTCCTTGTCTTCTTGGCTGGAAGGATCTCTGAGAACGTTTTGACACTGCGAATTGAGTCATCTTTAACACTGATGGCTCGCTTAACACCTTTATTGGTTTTGGTGCTCTCTGGACCCACAATAAAAGGACCATCGTTCTGGCTCTTAGACATTGCTGCCTTCTCCTGTTTGATCTCCTCCAGAGTTTTGATGCGGATCTGCTCATGAGCTTTCTTAGATTCTGTGTTGGTCTCAGCTGTTGGGAAAAATCCGGGCACAAGATACAATATTTTACTCAATGTGCATGATTATTAATTCAAAACAAAATAATGGACAACATCAAGGTAACATTCAATATTCTTCTGATTTCTTACCTGGGTCAGTGAGTGCAACAAGAGCAGTTGTTGATCCAAGTCTTTCCTTAATAGGCTTAAAAACTGGAGAAAAGGAAAAAAGAAAGTAGTTTAAAAAGACATTAATTTGGGGCCCATCAAAGCACAACCTGTTTATATACACATTTTACAGTTACAACTCTTCCCTCCTTCTGACTAATATGATTTCAAATAAAATGCTGCAGATGATGCAGAGAAAGAACCTCTACTTTTGATATTTCATGATACTCGCCTTTCTGTGGGGACATTAATGGCTCTTCCTCATCCACAACTCTGCCCAGACGTTCAGCCAGACTCCTTTTCAGCTGGACACCGCCTCCACTTTTTTCATCTACAGCAGGGAGAACTCATGAGATTCTGTATTGTTACCATTAATATAATTTGCAGTAGCACCTCAATTCTATTGGTAAGCTCAAAATATTGTGATGAGTTGTAACAATAGTGCAAATTTACTGATAGTTGGCATCTTCCTTCCGAGCCTTTCAGCCACACTGCCTCTTGATCTCCCAGTTTCTTCAAAGACAAATTGGCCTAGGTTAAAAGGAACAACATACTGGTTGAGAACGGGATGATAATGGCTTGACTTCTCATTTAGGAGTGAAGGTATTGGTAATATGCTTTCAGTTCATTTGAAATTGTTATCTGTTTAACATGATCATTTATTTTGAGTTTTCATGCAGCGAACATCCAGAGCAGATATTTTAGTGTGTTTAGTGCCTGTTTCAACTCATCATCAGATGAGAAACAGAGCAAAGTAAGAGACTCGTAAGTCCCTCAGAAGAACTGCTTTTTACCATCTCTGGCCTCATAGAGGGCTGGACGACATAATGACTGGATGTTTTCTTTCTCTCCGTTGGCCAAGGTATCAGAACTCTGGATGGGGTAACCGGCTCTCTTCATGCTGGTCTTCAGAGCCTTCCTGAGTCTGATCTCCTCCAGGGTGCTAACTCCAAAATTCAGTGAGTCATCTGCCAAGTTACAAAATCTTATCAGAAAACACCCTGAATTTGATAATATTACAGAATTGGCAGCAACGTTTGTATCCAAGTTTTATGTGTGTGGCTCAGTCTCACCTAATTTGGGTAGCTTTCGATGAGAAGAACCGGCCCTGCCATCATCTCCTTCCTCTGAGAAAAGGTCTGGAAATATTAAGATACACATGCTTAAGACTACAGGGAATAATGTGTCTCAATTTGAGGCAAGTATGTTTAAACAAAATTCTAAGAAAAGAGAGAAAGAAGCAAGAGGCAAGGAAGGAAATTCGAGATCAAATCTAGCTCACCATCTTCATCCTCATCATCATCTGCAGGATTGATCACCACTGGTGGGTGAGTGGGGCTTGGTACTGGCTCCTGACCTTCGGTCTTAATGACCCCTCTGAGCTGGGGGTTGGCTGCAGTTGCAAGAGGGACAGTTGGTGGGAGAACTGTTTCCTCAAGTGGCTGCTCCTCATTCTTGCTCAGACCTGGGAGAATTACAAGGATTATCATCAGTGCCTTTCACAAGTGGATGTAAAATGTATTTTAACTTTGTGTGAAGGAAGTCCACTCACCTTTATCAGGTGGGAAAAAGATGCCCTCTATGTAGCGGGGCTTTTCATGGAGGAAGGCACAGTGTGATTTCTGGCAGCCGGCAGGCTGTTTCTCCCAATAGCAAGGTATCTCCTTTCTGTTTTTCTGTTTTGATGCACATGATATATGTATAAGCATGCATGGTGGACATGGGCTGATCATATCTCTATCATTTCTCTTTTGTCTATTAAACTGCCCTAATGCATGCAACAGCACAATTGAATTCAATGGAAGGTTAGACAACGTTTGTTTGTTTTTTCAGGATTGCTAAGGATCTGAATTTCAATTTTCACTGATGATCAGTTGATAAAATGTTCACTGGTCATGTTTAAGTTAACCGGTCAGTGAAAGTGAATATATCCAATTGCTGGGGGAAAGCATTTAGATGCACTGTAGATGTTAGATTTATTGTCAGACAAAACATGATTATACTGTACTCTAGGGCTGCATGATATTAGGAAAACATGCGACATGCTAGAACATTGTTTAAAAATTGGGATGATAAGGAGCCACTTCGTTTCGTCAAATCTTGGTTTTCAAATTCTCTCTTTTCTCACTATTCTCTTAATATACATCTATCACGCACGTTGATATCACGATCGATTTTTGATATATCGTGCAGCCCTAGTTCATTGTAGTGTAGTGAACTGAAAAGCTACTTGTGTGATTGTGAGGTTCAGTGTGTATAATTTAGTGACATCTAGGGGGAAGTTTCATGTTGCAGTTGAATACCCCTCACATCACCTTCCCCTTCCAAACATGAAAGAGAACCTGTGGTAGCCTTCAGTTGTTATAAAAACTCAAAAGGGTGTTTTGTTGAAAACATCGCAGCCTCAGTAGAGAGGACTCCAGATGTAAATATAAAGTATTTAAATATAAAAGGGCCCATTCTAGGGTAAAGAAAACAACAATTTGTACAATTCAGATGATTCCACGATTGTGAAAAGATCATTTGGATTATTTTATATTCAATTTCTGCCAATAGATCCCTTTCACCTAAAATCGTACACACTGAACCTTTAAGTGTTCCTCCCAACAACTCCAGAGGCTGGAGTGGAGCTCCTGGACAAAGTTTATGGGGAATGTTTTTCTATCCAGGTAATGGACATTAAAGGGATAGTTCACCGAAAAATATAAATTCATTCATCGAAGTAACTGGTGACTTCTTCTTCAGACGTAATAAAACAACAAATGACCTTGTTTTGAGTCAAATTTGAATGTTGGGGCTTCCAGACACTTTGATTATACCAAACAAGAAGTATGGTGGGAGCAAAGCCTGAGGGAGATTTCCTGCACATAGCAGCTCTTGGCTCATTGATATAGTGTGCATTGATTTAGAATTTCGTTGTATTATCTTGTGCAATGACAATAAAGGATTTCAATTCATTATGTTAAAATTGTACTTACTGTGATTTCCATGTGTCGAAACTTGCAGATGGTCCGAAAGCAGCGTCCTTCCTGCCACAGATTGCAGACTGTTTCATTGCCCATTGCGGCCTCACAGTGTCTGAAGGGGCAGCTGTCTCCCTGAAGCATAAGGGAAAGGTATAAAGATCACACTCCTTCAGCCCACCAGTCACATTCCAACTGGTTACATTATGCATTTACAATATGTGTGATCTTTGCGCTCAAACTTTGCTTACTTTAGTGCAGGTGGAATAGTAAAAGAAGTAGCAGTCATCTCCATGGTTGGTCATAGTAATGCTGGTATGCGTCTCCAACTTAAGACTTCAAACTTTAAACGCGGTGGATGGTTCTCTTCAGGACTGACAGGACTCTCCCTGACAACCAAGAGCACAGTAACACATCAGAAAGACACTTTCTCCACCTGTCCCCCGAGCATTAAGTCCGCAGAAAGTCGATGTGAGAACACAGCGAGCGACTGGGGGGGTTAATGCCGCTTCTAACACGCAACAGAAGCTAAAATGAAAAAACTAAAACAAAACCAACCCAAATATCTCCCGAGGGACAAGCGGTTTGTGACCAGCTGGTTTGTGAATGCGTGAAAAGCAAACTGCGACCCAAAAAAGTGTTGTTGTTTTTTAGCATTTAGATAATTAAATTCACCTTTCAGGAAATTTTTATTCAGATGCCCAGGAATAGTTCTATCTTAAACTGGGGATATTTTGTACTAAAAAGCTGTTGAGCACAGTTTTAGCATGATGCCCTGTTTACCTGAGGTGGCTGAGAAGTTTTCCTCCCTCTTGAGCGCACTGCTGGTGGGGTGTCTCCGTGAGGATATGGAGTCCTGAAGGAACACTTGATCCATGAGATAAGAGGAAAAGGGGGTTGGATCGCCCAGAGACACTTGTCTTCCTACGATATCCCTCCTCTGAGACATCTTTATCTCCGCCAGACTGCTAACTATTACTGATGGTGGATGCAATAGAGTCCTTTGGTGATATTTGTAACATTGTTTTTATTAATTGGTGTAACTAATTAAAAGAAATAAATGGGGGAACATGGACAGCCACAAAAGAAAGAACTTGATCCAAACGGCTTTAACTGGTGTGGCAAAAAGGGGCCAAATGTGGGTAGATGGGAAAAAAATCCTCAGCTTCATCTTGGATTTGGTGGCATTTGATGATGGCAGCAGAAAAAAATGGGCAAGATACTCAAGCTTCTAGATATTATCAGGTGTAGGTAATCAGTGCTGAAGAAAAAAAATCTTCCGCCAATGAATTCTGATGGGGGAGTCAAGCTATCCATATCCAGGGATCCCAACAAAGGGCGGAGAGGATGAATTTAAACCTACAAACCAATCAAAAACACTCCCCAGGGAACTGAAAATAAGTTATTAGGAGACAGACATTTGTGCAGAAGAACAAATGAATTTGACATTTCCACAAAGAGATACACAGCAACACGACGACACAAATATTCTTTCAATAAAAGACTGTAGGGCAAACTAGGATACAGCTATAAAAGGGAACCAGGTCGTGGAACAGACTGGCTAAAATCTCAACCCATGATTATGTGTTGATTGATTTCATGTATCTAATCCAGAATTAAGGACAATTACATTTACAATGAGTCCACAGCAGTTGGGTTGTGTATTTACTCGAGACATGGAGGGCCTTGTTCGACACTGACGACCAGCTTGAACAACACGTCTGCCGCCCATCTGAGTAATAGATAGAAAGCACTCTGAGTGACGATAAAGCATTTCAACTGAAATAAGAGTCAAACTAACAGCTATCCAAGCTGCTACCTCGAAAATCACTTATGCCGGTGACATTAACGCAAGTTTTAACGCAAAAATATTTGAGGCTGCTGACCAGAATCGAAGTTTTGTGGGAAAGCAAGTGACAGGGCACCTTCTGTGTCGGTCCAAGACACGTATGATGAATAACTGAAAAACCAAGACAGTCAAAACAACATTAACATACTTACTGTGGAACAATAGTAAGCAGCCCAAAGCTACCTGAGACGATCTACAAGCGGTTCCCAGCAGCCAAGGAAATGAACTATCCGGTAAACGATAGACAATGTGTTGACGAGATAACGTGTAACGAGATAACGACTTTCTACGTTTAAACTTTATGAGTGTATGTTCATGTGGTTTAAGGTTATTTACGCTGAACAGAGGCCTACCTAAACCACCTCGCGACCTTATTGCTAGCGTTAGCTAAATGTTAACAGTTTTTATTTGATAATTAACCTCGTACTCACGTTCGACATTTAAACACTACCATGTACCAGAAATGTATTGTGTCAACATGTGGTGTTAATTACCGGTTTCAGATTTAAAAAGATATTAAAAGTTGTGTGATGTAGGAGAGAAGCCGTCCCTCTTCGTTTTCTGTAGCAGCCGGACACAGACTAAACAAAATGGCGACTGCAGGATACTAGGCGAGCACGGGCCACTCAGTGTGTTGCGTTCAGGTCGAGTGGAAATACTGTAAATTCTGCATGTACAATAATAAATCACTCAGTGTGCATATATATATATGTTATATGTTGCGTTTATTGTTTGTTGGTATAATTAAGTAGCCTTAAGTAATTACATGTACAAGAGAAGCACTAACACTAAGAGTCACACTGATGTCCTTAAAGCATTCAGAAATATGAGTATGAGCTTCTTTTTATCTGGTCGATGTACCTGAATGCGACCTTTCACGTGTTGTGGGCAGGGTTACATACATACATGCAAATTGTACTGTATTACAAAAACCAAACAGTGCTTCCAACATATTATGCAAGATTTGCAATTCACCAAAGATAAATGCTGTCTAAACATATTCATCCCAGAAAACACAGAACTGCTGCTGTAACAAATCTTTTCATCATAATTAGTTGAATTAAATGTCTCTAAAAACACTTAATCCCCTCAATTTATACTTGATTGTTCTTTCTTTACGCGCCATTGCTCAATGTTAGACACATCAGGTGCCATAATACATTAATTTCATAGCTTCCAATTTATTTTCAAATGCATTAACTTTAACTTTCATTATTGTCTAAACCATTTTTTGTTCATTCCAAAACTAATTACTCAAACCTCTGTATTGTCCCCTTTTTATCAGATTAAAAAGGCATTCATATTTCAGGCTCATTCTGGTTGGAATAAGTTACCTTTAAACTTCCGTTTTCTGTCGTCATTTAGTTTATTCAAAAATTAATTGCTTTCTCATCTTAAAACAATTGCGTATGTTTTCAGTAATGATGTCACTGTTCAATGACTTCTTGTATTTCCTTCTGTCCTTATTTGTTTATCGAGTGATCCTGTTCCTCTGTTTAGATTGTGTGTAGTCTAAGGTTGTAACCTTTTCATTTGATTTTTCTGTCCTTACTTTGTTTTCTTGTTTGTTGTTGTTGTTTGTTTTTGTAACTTTTGTGTTCTGTATTATTGTCCCCCGCACTGTTTTGTTTATAAATGTTTGGGAGCACATTGAAAACGAGATGATATGTCTGAAGGTGTTCATCCCATGACAATAAAATCCCTACAATTTACAGATTGATTAATCAAAAATAAATAATAGAACTAATATCCCGTAGTAGAACCGGGTTAACTATATTAATACATGTTATTGACTTCACATTACTCAGAAGGGTACCGGAAGTGCTAAAGTTCTTATTTTGGTGTTGGTGACAGCGGATCACTTGTACACTGTGGAACAGGCTTGGATGACTGTAGGCTGAGTTTATCAGTCACTCGCCTCCTGCAGCTCTGCCTCTCGCTGACAGTCAGCCAGTAGCCACTGGATCGTAGTTCACCATACGAACAAGTCGGATTTACAACCGAACTGAACTTCAGGAGTTAAAACAAACGACATTGTAGTTGTTTCACGCCCCAATGGATACTGTTCAGGTGGGTGGGTTTGCAAAAATAATCCGGATGACATGAGTTAGAGTTAGCATGCTGCTAGCAGGGGTTTGCTAACAAGGGCAGGGCCAGTAAGCCACAAGGTGACGAACAGGTAGTTTGGCTGCTCTGACGAGCGCTGCTGCCTCTACACCTGCCTAACGTAATGTTTGTCTCCCCCTGTTCTGCTTTTTTTACACTCACTGTTTGTTGCACCCAGAAATTGGCGTCTGGATTCTCTCTGGACCTGGGACCACTGAAAGAACCTCTTGGGTTTATTCGTGTCCTAGAATGGGTGAGTAAAGTCAAAACGCATCTCAAATGTGTCAAAAGTAGATGAGAAACCTCGTTAACGTCAGAGAGAAGTTACTCACACCTGTTAGCCACCATATCACCATATCTCGATATGAGCAGGAGCCCTTTTCATGACCATGGCAGTGTTTGCTGTGTTGTTCGCTAACGCTATACTAGTTGTACTCGTGTATGGAGACGACTCTTTCATTAATAACTAACTGTTCAATGGAAATATTATACATAATTGTTTACTAATTTATAAAGTCATTCTTTGTTTGATATTAAAATCGACAATAAAAAATAGGACTTAAAAAAACACAAGTTCCAATGAAAAAGGGGTCTACAAAACAACTTAATCCAAATAAGTACTTACTGAATGAACTAATAATAATAATGGTATATAAAAAAAAACGCATTTCAAAAAGATAAATGCGTAGTAGGGTTCCTAAACTAAAATCTGTCCTGTTTTTTTTACACCTGCCTCTTCCAACACTGTGTGCCAAAAAGAGCTTATTTGTAACATATTTGTTTGACTTTCCTTTGTTTGTTTTCTCTTAAAATGTCAACACTATCTAGAATTCTAAGAGACATTTCCAGAGAAATGTGAGTGTTGCAGAGTTTGAGACAAATCGTCAACTTAAGCACCCACCCTGATTTTCTCTTTCACACATCCAGCTTGTGACAGTCATGGCAGATTTGCATTGTTCCAGCTTGTTTTATCATTGAAAAGCATGTGAGATATGTGTGCTAAAAGAGAAGCGATATGTCTCAGCAAATCAAACAGTTTATAGTGAAGAGAAAGTGGTAAGGAAGTTGAAATGCACATTGGAAAGGAAACTGCCATTTTAAATGCTTGATTAACATTGTTTGTGAATACAGTTATTTACTTATATCTTTATTTTTACTATTAATTAATAAATGTTATTTAAAATTATGTTCTTACATAATTCATATATCAAATTAGAATTTATTGTATTTATTAATAGAATAATAGTTATTAAATCCTATTTTTTTTGTACAAGAAGCTTTGCCGAAGAAAACTTGTAGTGTCAGTCTTCTCTTTTAAGTAATTAAGTAAATTAAATGAAATATATCATGCTGCAGCTTGTGGATTTACTTGTAGCTATGGATACTCCAAATTAAATGCTAAATGTAACTACTAATTTAAATGAGAAGTCACGTTTCTGTTGTAAACCATTGCACTTTTTCCAAAGTGAAGCCCAGACATTGTGAGTATCTCACGTGAAATGCTAGTTGTTGCATAATTTCAACATGTGTGTGTTTAAGGTGCGGGTCTGTGGAACAGCCATGTCCTGTTTATAACCAACACACAGTATACAGTTGCTCACTGTACTGTGGAGTTTCAAGCCAGCTAGGTACATTAGGTAGGCCCACTCTCTGTTTCACTGTTCAAGTTTAGTGCACAATTGACGTTGTTTATCAAACGTCACTATGTTAAATCTCAACCAAATAGTCACAGAAGCAGATCATTTTAGTTTTTCAGTGGTTTTTGTGGCCTAAATTCACAGTGGTGCAGGTGATTAGATAGGTTGTACTCAAGTTGTTTAATTTGAAGTTAAAACTCAAAGTGAAGGCACACTTTTTTTCTTTGCAATAAGGTTTAAGCAGAGTTGTTAGCTTTAAATAATCATTGTCAGAACCCTGAATAAAGATAAGAAATGCTGATGCCTGCAGGTACATTCAGTAAAAGCGACAAACGAGATATTCAAGGTTAAATGTAAACAGTATGATCACATGACTAGAACAGAAAAGAGCATGAAATCAATTTTTGTTTTTAGCTCCAGAGCAGGTCAGAGGTGCAGCTTGTTGCCATGGTGATTTCCACCAGGAAGGAATGAACCAGCTTCCTTGCATTGAACAGAACACCCAGAGTTTATCCTGAAGTTACCTCTGTAACAACAGATCCTGATCCCTAGTATAGTACCCCAAAGTAAGGTAGTGATGAATTCAGTTCAAGTTTACATAGCAGTAATTACTTATCTTGTCAAGATGATAATTAACGGTGAAGACATACTGTGATTGATCACACAGATTTACTGTCGATGAGTTTATCATCTCTTTTGTTGAACATTTGATGCAGATAAATAAGTGAAATGTTGAAACTGTTTGTGCTGCCATAGCAGAGAGAAGATAAGTTGTTAATGTGTGATGAGCTCAGTCTGACTGAAATGTTGATTTAAAATCATGAGAAATATTGAGACAGTGTCTATTTTTTTAAATAAGACATCAGAGGCTTTAGTTTTTATTTCTCCTTATTCTGAGCTGCAATGATAGAACAACACAGTGAAATTATCAACACTGTCAGTAATTATGTCACAAAGAAAGAGTCTGTTAAATTCAGATGAAGCTGTGATAGGTCTGATGTATTTATTTAATGTGATAAACCCCCTTCATTTGTTAGAAACAGTTTTTAAAAGTCTGGAACATCAAAACTATTCCACTCATCTATAAACCTATCTGCTGCTCTTTCTCATTTCTCACTTTGTCCTGTGGCCCTGTCAGGATCATGTCAAATGATGTCACTTTTCAGTGATCTGATTGGTCAGTAGTTGGGCTGTTGACAGGTTTTGATCTCTTATCATGAACCTACCGGCTTTAGAGCAGATCAGAGGTGCAGCGTGTTACCATGGAGATTTACACCAGTAAGGAATGAACCAGCTTCCTAACATTGAACACCCAAAGTTTATCCTGAAGTTACTTCTGTAACCACAGATCCTGCTTCCTAGTACAGTACCCCTAAGTAAGGTAGTGATGAAATCAGTTCACAGTTTACACAGCAGTAATTACTTATCTTTTCAAAATGAGGCAAACAGAAATACAATGTTTTCCTACCAAGTAATTTATCAGGAAGGTGTGCTATGATATATGCCACTGGGCACGGGAATGCCTTGCCAGATGTGGTTGTGGTGTGTTCTTGCAAAAACCGTGCACAGGTTGAACCTTTGGCCGTGTTGCTGGACTGACCCCATTTTAGGGAATGAGAGGGCCATGTTTTTTCATGCAGGGCTGTCGTCTGAACACAGCTTTAAACTCAAGGTTGGGTTCTTGTAGTGTCACCTTAGTTTATGTACCAATACCAAAATAATGTATTTATGAATCTGTCCTTTGAGGAATATGTGTGTGTACAAACCTCTTTTGTTCATTTGGCAGAACAAAAACACTTTTGACAATTTATAGCCATCTCAACCCAAGCCTCTGGACAAAAGTTTGGCCAAAGAGAGATACATTCTATATGTAGGAGTATTGAGTTGTCATACCTGTGACTCTCCTGTAGAGTCACAAAGGCAGGGTGGAATGTTCCTGGCGCGTAGGTTTTAAATGAAAATGATGAGATTATATCCAATATTGTCCTTTTGGGTGATGTTCCCATTTATTGAAAAAATCATGAGAAAATTAACTTACATTGAATTGTTGTCTTTGTTGTCTTGTAGATAAAGCTACGGTAAGAAGCGTCTGCTCCACACCACCTACTGCTTAAAAACTGAACTAATTGGCTCTAGTGTACACCTAGTGCTCCACTGAAATGATGCGAAACAAAATAAACTACACCTTCCCTAGTGGTCAAAATGACACAGCACATTCATATTCAACTCAAAACACTGTCATTTACACCGTGTTTTAAGCCTAAAAGTCCACAAGAAGTGGCTAAGCTAGCATTTCCGACGGTCCCAGAATGCACTTCTTTGAAAGATATCAGAGGACTTTTAGGATTAAAACATGGTATATATGAAGCTGTTTGGAGTTCAATATGAATCTCGGGGCTTGCAGACACTTGGATGAAACCACACGAGCAGTATGGAGGGATGTTATGGTTTTTCTGTTGTTTTATTACATCTGAAGCTTTGGTCACTAGTTACTTCAATTGTATGGTGCAACGCTGTTTACACCTGAATCTCCTAAAGTGTTTTGTGGACTCAAACACTTCACCCTGCCCTCCATTGGCATAGTGGTGAGTAGATAATGAAGTGAAATTTCATTTCTGGGTGAGCTATCCCTTTAACTGCAGCTTCAATGCGATACCACTCAGTGCGTTTTCTTTCATTGATACAACTGCTGTGGCCACCAAACAACACAGTTCTGCACCTCACTCACAAGCTCCTCCATTTTGGTGTCAGAAGCATGGCGTCTCGCTTGATCATGATTCACCATAAAAAACTAAGTCTGAACATGGAGGCTAAGCCCTGTCCGAAGGGGTTTATTCGGGGGCTATGTAAGATTGGCCTGGGTGGGTCAAACACGGCTGAGGGGACAGTTGGGAAATGCTGAGATCCAGAGATACCTGAAAGATGAAACTCATTCCTGAAAATCCTCCGTGGGCTTGAAGCTTTCAAATTACTCATGGCTTAAAGTTCTCCGGCACTGTGCCGGAATTCCGGCGCAGGCCAGTGGCGGTTGGATTCAGAAATAGATAATTATGTGTCTCTGTAAATATTCTTGCCTTTTTAAAGTGTCGTATTGCAAGGATATGGCTGTGTCATACTGGATATTCTTTATGGCTTTGAAAGTTCTGCACCCTGTCTGACTGAGGAAAGGGTCAGCACATGATGCACTTTTAATGTATCGTTCAATTAGATTTGGTGTTCTTGTCTTTTTGAAAAGGTTTGTGATATGTGCCACAGCCATCATCCATCTTACACCACAGTGTGCCAAACTATTTTTTGATTTGTGGTAATAAACTGGACTGGCCAATCACAGCCCCCCTCCCACCACCACCACCCCCTGCAAATAACATTTCCTTGATTTATCCCTGAATACTGAATTTGATTTTCTGTTTATCTCTCTGTCTAATGTGTCTATGCTACACTACTGCAGTCTACCACTGCAAACAACTGCTAAATTGGTTGAAAATGTTTTGAAATGTGCTGGTGTTAGATGGATCCCCTAAGAGGGAGAGATGTTAGGAGGTAAGGGTGCTGTTCCTCACATAGTGTTTGTAGGTACTGTATTGCTTATTCATTCTTACTTTACAAGGTTATTACTGCAACACTGATATTTGGTTATGAGAATACAGCCATTTTGCAACCGTCACATAAACCCTGTTATATGAAATCATTTTAATTGCTTATGATAAAGTTAAAGGATTAAATGCTGTTAATGATTGAGGGGAATTTTCTCACCCAAAACCTGGCAAACCTGTCAAACCTTGGCAAACCTTCATATGCCAAATGTCACCAAGCTACAACTCTACAAATTTTTTATTTTCTTAATTCAAGTTCAATATGTTAGATTTTTAAGGTCAAGACCTTAGCAATTACAGTAAAACCCAACAGTTCCCACAACGAGCAAGAGACACACTTCATTTTAATAGGAAGAAACCTGCAAAGGAACCAGACTCAATGTATGTGGAGAAAAATGGAAGTGAGAGGAGAGGAGAGGTGGAAAGAGGGAAACTGACGCCTTTAATTTGACAGTGTCAAAGTGTGTTTTCTTTTTTTTCTTTTTCATTGGCACTGATCTCCCAATACCTTTTTCTATTTTGCTTTAATTCGATTCAGTTACATCAGATAAATATATTTTGGGCTAGACCAGACTCTCCTCTCCGTATTATAGCTCCTTGTGTTTTTCATAAATAAGGTAACTCTGGGGAATAATATACTGGGTTTAGTATTAAGTAATAGATAAAATACAATTAGAAATTGGAGAAACATTAGGAAGTCATCAGATTTGACCTTAACTTAGCAAATGAGAAGAAAGGAAATAATAGAATTTAACAGACTTTAGAAAAGCTAATTTGACAGGGTTAAGAGGTAGTTTTAGGAATGAGGTTTGGGGTGGTATTACTACACCAGGGCCAGAACAAGTGAATTCAGGAAGAAGGTGGTTTTATTTTAGAATGACAAAGAAGGAAATAAGTCAGGTTGTCAGCCTTTAATTATATTGATTTGAATAATGAATATGAACATTTTGGAGATTGATGTACTCTGCTTACTGATATGCTTACTGACTGCCTTAGGTATTTTGTGGCTCTGAATGGACCTCTGGTGCGAACCTAACTTGGAAGGTTTTTGGAAGAGGTTGGATGTATTCTATAATTAGGACTGTGTTCCGTACTGAAACTTATACATCTTTCCATACAATGTGGATTGCATAGTATCTGCATTAGCAGAGTACTGCTAAGGACTGAAAATTTGGCCAGTCTGATCGACTCAGGTCTGAGTCCAGTCCAGGGCCCATATTCCCAAAGCATTTTATTTTAAAGGGGACATAGCATGCCCATTTTACCACAAGTTGATATGGTTCCTTGGGGTCTTTTCCTTACTCTTGTTGAGGGTTAAGGGCAGAGGATGTCACACTATGTTAAAGCCCTATGAGACAAATTGTGATTTGTGAATATGGGCTATACAAATAAAATTTGATTGATTGATTAATGAAATGTCTGTAACATACTTTGGTCAAAATACCACAAGGATCATTTAAAACAGCACCCTTTTTACCCTGTATAAAACAGCCCTCCACAGAGTGACCTGTTTTGAGTGCCTGTTCCTTTAAATGCTAATGAGCCAGCTCCCCCCTCCCCCCTCTCCCCCCATGATTTTAAACGATATAAATTACATATTTTATATGATATAAATTATCAAATATGCATCCCATACGTTGTATTCCCCTTCTGTTGTCCTGGAGTTTTAATTTTCCCAATCACATAATTAAATGTCCCCCTCTGCCCATCCACTACAAGCACACAAGCAGACAGACAGAGAGAGAAAGAGAGGGGTGGGGGGGGGGCTATGAAGACCATCATTTACCCCCGAACCCCGACATTCAACGGGTACAACAACAAGCGGAGAAAGCAGAATCGCGGGCTGACCTTATATATACAGTCTATGGGGCTGACCAGCGGAGAAATGCACGTCCCGTGTGAACAGCCAGGCGGCTGCGCGCTTGAGAACGGCGCTGCGCTGCCTCGCAGCGGCGCTTCCGCGTCCGGTGTAAACCCGGCGTAACGAGTGGGGGGGCTCTGTGTGTTTGTGCCGGTGTTACAGTAGTGCTGAACACTGCGGAAGTCTTCCACACTGCTGGCTGTGTGGCGCTGGCACAAATTCCAGCTCACGCATGGGAGAGCGAGCAGTCGCGCCCGAGCAACTGCTGCAGCCTCCCAGTCCCAACGATCCAGACAAATGCCACATGTGAGTGAATCGCGGGCTGACCAGCGCGGAGAAATGCTCGTCCCGTGTGAACAGCCAGGCGGCTGCGTGCTTGGGAACGGCGCTGCGCTGCCTCGCAGCCTCGCAGCCTCGCTGCGTCCGGTGTAAACCCGGCGTAACGAGTGTGGGGGGACGGGGGGGGGGCCAAGGCCATGTAGGGAGACTTCCAGTTCCTTGTTATGACACAAAACCCAGGAAGCTCAATCGAGTCACTCAAGCATGACGTTTCTGACTTAGAGGAACCATAACAAAACGCGCGAGTGTTTTTTTCCCAGAGTTTTTGGGTTGGTAGACATGCCAGATACCCACATTAACCTGTAGAAGCACTAACAAAGTGGAATTTGCATGCTATGTCCCCTTTAACTCTTAAAGGGCCCATATTGTGTTTTACTATCTGTAGTTACTTGAAGGGGGTCAGTAGGTCACTTAGTCCATTCTAAGAAATATGTTATCATAACGTCTCGTTTCGTACTTCCTCCCCCGTATGATGTCATTCGGGATCGAACTCCCACCCAGCCGGTACCAGGCTGGTAGACTTAGATTTTACTCTGTATTGAAACTCCATTGTTAAACTCCGTACTGTAACTCGGGACGTTACTCCTACATTGGCCGACTGTCCTGCTAAAACTTGAACAAACATGAGGACGGTGTAACTTACCGTTCAGAAACATCCTGCCAATCAGAGGAGGGGCTCAAGAGGCAGGTGGAAACAGCCTGTTCTGTCTGCAGCTCCAGAGAGAGGCAGAAGAGAGGACATGGAAATAAACATTGCAGCAGTTTTCCCGACTTTAAACCACTGACATATCATCTTAGGGGTACCAATACCTCAAATTCAATCCCAGAAAAATATGTGTAAAATATGGGCCCTTTAAAATATGGGCCCTTTAAGAGTACTCCTAAGTCACACTACAAGTTTCTTACTAAAATTGTCCTACCTAGATCCTATTCACAAAGCTGCTGTGCTAGTGAAAATGCATGTTCATCATCTGGCAGTAATTAATAAAAGAAAAAAATATAAATATAGGTTTATTATAATACAAAACAGTGGACTTGTACCCTTGCCTGTTCATAAAAGGAAAATTCAGCACGGGTCTTTTATCTACAATAAAACATTTTGTTCTGTGAAGAAAAAAGGCTGTTGAAATCTTGCTGCTAGAGTGGAATCGTTGTTTCTCTGATCCATGTTAAAGGTTGAAGGAAATGTTCTTTGTTTCCCTCTTCCTGCTGATGTCTGTTGTTGGTCAGCATATTTGAAGATAGCATTTTTCTCACTTGATAAGAGTTTTGCTGACATTGATTCTTTTATGAAAACAATTCTACAGAGTTAAACTTTTTAAATCTTTATCCTTTGTTTTGCACTTCTTTAGTTTTGTATTATTAGTGCTGCATTACACCTGTGTTACACTTGCAGCAGAATACTTTCCATTCACTGAGCACAGCTGCAGTGACGATAGTGATGGTGGGGAAGTTGGTAAAAAAATCACAGAGAGAGGAAACGTTAATCTGTAATCAGTTGTTTATTGGCTGTAATCTACAAGTTTACCTCTGATCTTAAAAAGTAGCATAGTTGAAAAGGAAACTGTCTTTTATTTTAATGTCAAGATTCAATACTTCACAGCCATATCAACAACGTTGACTGGATTCTTTTGGTGAGCTCACTCAAACGTAGTAATGAAATACGTTTGAGAGTATGAAACAGATAAATAAATTCAGAGCCCATAAAATGGATTGAATAGTTAATTCTTTTAACGAATGTTAAAATAAACTATTCAGAGCCCATAAAATGGATTGAATAGTTAATTCTTTTAACGAATGTTAAAATAAACGCTTTGAGTGGTCATCAAGACTAGAAAAGTGTTTTATTAATAAAGACCATTTACCATTGAACAAACATCTCTGCTGTCCTTGAAATATATTTTACAGTCTTTTATTCCTCTGCCATTTCAGGTCTTTACCATCTTTGCCTTCTCTACCACTGGAGGTTACTTTGGGACAACCCACTTCACAGTCAAATGTGGAGACAAGGAACCACAGGATGTTAAGGCTGCGTTTGCATACCCATTCAGGTACTGTAGAACAAGAGTGCTCCTTTGCTCTTTATTTCTTTTATAGGCCCTGTCCACATTACTGTCAATAAGCACTGAAATGCTGGATTTTCAGATTGTATACTCATGCCAGAATATACACCTGGTCTGACTCCTGTTTCACTTCACAAACAATTCAATTGTGGATTACTGCCATCAATAATGATTTTGATTGCTGGTCTGAATGCTGAATGCAGTGTTTCTTGGATGGTTGCATTTAGATCCTCTATCAAAAAGCAGTGGATTACATGGTTAAACATCAAATGCATGCAGAACCACTTAAAATGTGTGTTATTTGTGTCATTTTGAGACCTGACCCAGAGCTGCCATTTTCAACCACTAAACATTAAAACCATATTGGTTTATTTTTTACTTATGGACTGCACTGAAGTTTTGTACAGATAAAAAAAAAAGGGAAAATCACATGTAAATGTATTTATTAAAATACAGAAGAAATGTATTAATATTGCACAATTCATCCATAAGGGCACTTCATAATTGTTAAAAACAGGAACATCATGAATCCTTCTAATTAAAGGAATACAACACAGAGCAGTGGGCAGCTATGGGGAGCAGATGTTAGAGGAGTAAGGTTTGTGAGGAGTAAGTGCTCAGGGGCACTTAGACAGTGGGATAGGGAGAGTCTTGAACTTGAACAGATCCAGGTCTGGTCCGTGGCCTCGAGCTGACGGAAAACTACACGTCGTACTGCTTCAAAGTTTTCGCGGGGAAATACCCTGTTAGGCGAGAGCGATTGACTATCTGCCAGAAATCATCTATAAATCTGCCACCAAACTGCTGAAAATGAATTGTATATTCATTTCTCAGTTATGAAAAAAAAACATTACTTAAATGTACATGGAAGGAAGGTAAACATTAAATCTCTTTGTGGAATCTGACAAATGTGTCTTAATCACTTCATATTCTCTGTTCTTGCATTCCTTGGATAAAGAGTAAGTGAGGTGAGGACTTGTTTTCCCTGAAATCCCAGAGTATGAAAATAATTGTAATCAGAGTGACTGTTGAAAGAGTTTTCTGTAATTCTTTTCAGGTTGTCAGCTTACCCATATAAGATACCATTGTGTAATGGTGGCCAATCCAATGAGACCTACCTGCAGGGAGACTTCTCCTCCTCAGCAGAGTTCTTTGTGTGTGTCAGCGTATTTGGGTTTCTTTATTGCACCGCCACGCTAGTCCTCTACCTCGGCTACCAGAATGTCTACCGCCAGACCACCCGCGGCCCCATCATTGTAAGTACATGTCCTATACTAACCCTCATGAAGAGAGTTGGGATGGGTTTTACATCCCAGGATTGTTTTGTGTAGTTAGCTTGTTTTATTTTCTTTCTCTCACTGGGTGGTCACTCAGACCAAATTCAGCCTTGCAGTTAAATGTGTTGTCGGGGGCATGTATTTGTTCAGGGAGAGAGGATTTGACCAAACCACCTATGTATTCATGTGCATATTAATCCAATCAACCAATTGTGGCAGTAGTGCAGTAGCCTTTGCATAATCCTGCTGACAACTGAACAATCCAACAGATATGGGTGAAAACATAACATCCGCAGTGGAGCTAATTGTGAGTTTTTATTGAAACCTGCCCACAGATGAACGCAGCCGAGAAGTTTGAAAACTGTGAATGTTGTTTTGGGGGGACAACATACTCATTTTTTAAATAGTAAATTATAGTTGCATGCAAAATGAACTGAGACCGTTCTGAGTAGTGATGTGTAAGTGAACAGTGTTTACTATGTACTCTTTACCAGGACCTTGTGGTGACCGCTGCCTTTGCCTTCCTGTGGCTTGTGTCCTCCTCAGCTTGGGGCAAAGGCCTGACTGATGTCAAATGGGCCACTAACCCTGAGCACTTAGTGGAGTCATGCAAGAACGTCTGTCACCCCGGAGAGTTTCCTTCCATGGGCCGCCTCACTGCCTCTGTGGTAAGTCATGTTAGAGCAGTGCACCTGCTGCAGTGGCGGGAACGCAATGGTCATATTTTGTAAACTTTTATGCTCTTAAAAAGCTCATCCTATCTCCTCCATGATTTAACAGAGCTGCAAAGCCATCCTCTCAACAGTTTACAACTTTTGATTGTAAACATTAGGGTAATCAGTGTTCCCGTTGTTGCCCAGTGTTCAGGCCCACACTATTTACATAAGTTTTCCATAGATCTATAGAACCCTATTTGGTTCATTTTTGTGTATCAGTGCTGGCGCCCATTTTTATTGAATAAAGAACTACACTGTGTAAAATACTAGTTATCAATACTTTGAAGCTGCTGTTATAAACTGAAAAAGAAAATGTCTTATCCATGCAGCAGTACAGTTACATCAGAGAAACAGAGTTTGATCAGACTAGAGGAGAGTAGACTGACAAGGAGGATTTGTTATCAAAGGATGGTAAAAACATAATAAATCTTTTAACACCACTCCAGCTGGATGGACAATGTGTTAGAGAGAGAGCAAAACACATACCAAAACACCTAAGCTAGAGTTGCTTTATGTTATTATGAGGACTGTGAAAAAACCTTTCAGATTATTATGAAACTGTGCAGGACAAATGAGATGATGGCAGGCCGTTAATGTCTGGGTAATTATTGGGAAACACTGCACACACCTTTTGGTGCACCACAAGAGTGAGGCTGCCAGCAGTGACATCGAACAATAAAGATCTTAGTAAGAGTTCAACACATATTGAGCCAACACATGACTTTTCTTGCAACAGATTCTATGTCTGTTGTAATCAGCAACACTGGTGTTGTCATGAGTTTATTACCCGGTTCGAAAATGTCATTCCTAGATAACTTAGTTACTTACTTTAGATTGTGTAGTTTTACGACAGAGGATAGTGTCAGTTGTGTTATTTACCTCCACATATTACATTATGTGTAAATGGTTGTGATGTTATGGACGAATATTTTGATTACATCGACACACCCAGACAATGGCAGCAGACAAACGGTTCTGCCAAAGCATCGCCTTTCCCTTTTTTTACCACATTATTTTACCACATTTATTACCTATAGAATTATTATGAATATTACAATTGTAGGCTAACCTGCTTGTTAAAGACATATTTGTTTAACATAAACCTCGATATATAAAATATATATATATATATACACACTGCTCAAAGAAATTAAGGGAACACTTAAATCACACATCAGATCTTGATGAATGAATTATTTAAGTTGAAAATCTTCAAAACAACGGTCAATGGAAACCAAAATAATCATCCCTTTTGAGGGCTGGATTCAAAACCACACTGAAAATCAAAGTAAAAAATGAATAACACAGGCTGATCCAACTTGAGCGAAGTTCATCACAGCAACTCATAATGTGACTCAGTAGTGTGTGTATGGCCTCTGAGTGCCTATATGCACTCCCTGCAACATCTGGGCATGTTCCTGATGAGTTGGTGCATGGTGTCCTGGTGGATCTCCTCCCAGACCTGGAACAGGGCATCAGTGAGCTAGTGGATAGTCTGTTGCGATACTTGGCGGGCATCGGATACACCGATACATAGTGTCCCATAGGTGCTCTATTGTATTTAGGTCAGGGAAACGTGATGGGCCAGTCAATGGCAGCAGATACCGGTCCTGCTGCTGGGTTGATGCCCTTCTCCGCCCTGTCCAGCTCTCCTTGTGTAACAGCTGGTCTCCTGGTATCTCCTCCATGCTCTTGAGACTCTGCTAGGAGACACAAACCTTCTTGAGACCGCATGTATGGATGTGCCATCCTGGAGGAGCTGGACTACCTGTGCAACCTGATTGAGCTGCAGGTACCGCCTCATGCTACCAGTAGTGACAAGGACACCAGCAGAACACAAAACTAGTCTTGGGGGTTTTCTTCCTTGAGCCTCTCCATTGCACCTGTGTCACTTTCATTTGCAGCAAAGCAGGGGAAATTGATTCACAATCACTTGTGCTTTCTAAATGGACAGATTGATAAACTGTGACGATTAAGTGTTCCCTTAATTCTGTTGAGCAGTGTTCATAACACAGTATCCTTTGTCATGGCTCTTATTTGCCATGATGCTTATCAGCGATGTGTGTGTTTGGTTCAGCCTGACCATGACCTGACAGGCATACAGTGAGAAAGGACCGCCCTGAAGGACAGTCTAGTGTCAATTTATATGTTACTTAGTGTTAACTTCTGCCAAGATATATATTTATTTACATTTCTGGATTACTTTCTTCTAGTTTTGAGCAGTTTATATATAAACAAACTTTAATGAATTCAGCTAACATGCTTTATTTTGACTCTGCTTTCAGCACCTGGACAACACCCCATTCTTAGGAGGGTCAATTCAGTTTTATTTGTGTAGCACCAAATTATATCATGCGTTATCTAAAGGCACTTTACATAGTAAGGTTGTGACTGTACAATACTATAGAGAAACACAACAAGACCCACAATAAACCAACACTTGTTGATAATGGAGAGAATAAACTCCCTTTTAACAGGAAGAAACCTCCTACAGAACCAGACTGAGGCTGGGAGCCATCTAGGTCATGGTTATAAACTTCTTACAATTTGCATTTTACAATCGATTAGTACCAACTACTTGCCTCAGTGCCGTTATTAGCACAGGAGTCAGCAGTGTAAACTATATATAATAAAATATGAATGCACATTGTAACATGAAAATGTGGTCTTATCTAGCATCTTTATTTATACTTTAAGCGGGAGGGATTGTGCAAAATGTACAGCTATTGTTATTGTAAAGTGTCAAAGTCACAGGTAGGGACATCAGTGCAGTTCGGTAAAGGGTCCCAGGCCTTATTGATGAGGCCGGCAGCAGTCGGGAATAAACTTGTTTTGTTGCGTGAGGTTTTGGTCCTGATGGCCTGCAGGCCCCTGCCAGAGGGAAGTGGGTTAAAGAGTCCATGTCCAGGGTGGGAGGGGTCGGCCACAATCTTACCTGCACACCTCAGAGTCCTGGAGACGTACAGGTCCTGGAGAGAGGGCAGGTTGCAGCCGATCACCTTCTCGACTTCAGGTCCTGGGTTATGAAGGTGCCCAGGAAGCAGAATGACTCCACGGTGTCCACTGGAGAGTCACACAGGATGATGGGGGTGGGCGGGACCTGGCTCTTCCTGACGTCCACAGTCATCGCCACTGTTTTGAGAGCGTTAAGCTCCAAGTGGTTGTCACTGCACCAGGTCACCAGGTGGTCGATATCCCACCTGTAAGCAGACTCGTCGCCGCCAGAGATGAGTCCGATGAGGGTGGTGTTGTCCGCGAACTTCAGGAGTTTGACGGACTGGTGACTGGAGGTACAGCTGTTCGTGTACGGGAAAAGAGCAGAGGAGAAAGAACGCAGCTTTGGGGGGATCCGGTGCTGATGGTCCGGGGTTCAGAGACATGTTTCCCCAGCTTAACGCGCTGCCTCTTACAGTATCAGACAGGAAGTCTGTGATCTACCTGCAGATGGAGTCAGGCACGCTCAGCTGTGAGAGCTTGTCCTGGAGCAGACCAGGGATTATGGTGTTGAATGCAGAGCTAAAGTCCACAAACAGGATCCTGGCGTAGGTTCCTGGGGAGTCCAGGTGCTGGAGGATGAAGTGGAGAGCCATGTTTACAGCATCTTCTACAGAACTGTTGGCTCTATAGGCGAACTGTAGAGGGTCTAGCTGGTTGGTGATGTCCTTGAGGTGGGACAGGACAAGATGTTCAAAAGACTTCATTACCACAGAAGTCAGGGCGATGGGGAGACAGAGTCAGGTCCTGCTGCTTTACAAGGGTTCTGTCTCCAGAAGATCTTGTTAATGTCCTTCTCCAGGATGGAAAAGGGTGAAAACTTTGGTAGAGGGGGAAGCAGGCACTGTGGTGGGTAGGTGTGATCACTGATATTTAAATTTCAGTATTATAACAGTTACCATATATGTTAACATGAATGGTGGTGTTGTTGCTGGTGAGCCGTGTATTACTGCTACAAGTAGACATGTTAATGTAGGCAGATTAAACCTTTTAATGGAATGTGTTTAGATGACATTACGATATTAACCCATAGATTTGCTTCGCCTTTATACATCTCATCTTGGTCTGTCCGCCAAGGGATTGTTCTATTCTTGTTTAATAGGGTTGTTAAAAAGGAAGTCAGTGATCTTCTGTGTGATTTTTTGGCAATTTCTTCAGACATTTTCAACTTGGTCAACATACTGTGGTACGCTGCCTCACCCCCTGCCTGCAAGATGCTCTTTGCCTGTTTATAAAAATTGTATTACTATTGAACAAACTGCTTGTCCAAATAGCACCAAATTCGTCACTGTAGTTCCCCAGGCCATGAAAAATACATGTGCCAAGTGTGAAGCTGATAAGAACGTTTGGTGAGATATGTACTTCACGTACAGACAGACAGACATTTGTGGAATTAGAAGGTAGAGTAGATAGATAGTAGATTAAAACATTTAAAAATCTGTCTGCTTGTAGCATCACCAGTCCTACCACTGGATGTAATGATACACATTTACATGTTTGTGCCATCAGTGAATACAATGAGTGAAAAGAGCAAATGTATAATGGGCATCCATTTATAATGCTGTATTCCTGGGGCTGTATTCATAAAGCTTCCTAGTACAAAGAGTTGACTCATTTCAAAAAGAATCTTAGATTAATGAGGTTTTCTAAGAAAGTCCCCTCACAGTTGAGACTAGATACTGGTGAAGATGCTGGTTCCTCTTAAAGAATCACAGACCTGATTGTAACCTCCTATGGTAAAAAACTGTTAGTCGTAGGGGCGGGAGGAGGTCTTCTAAGAGGCTTAAGTTACTTAAGAAATGTATATGCTAACTTACAAAGTTATTTTGAGTTATACCACAATCCAACAAAATCAAAGGGGAGGATACAATATCACCAACAAAAAATCTAAAGACTATTGCAACTCCAGAAAAAAAGGACCTTTGAAATGACTACTGTGCGTTGTGTGTCACCAGTCATCTGTTTTCCTGTCTTTCTACAGATATTTGGCTTCTTGAATTTGATCCTGTGGGCAGGTAACTGCTGGTTCATTTACAAAGAGACCCCTTTCCACAAGGATCCCAACCCACCGGTCACCATGGAGGAAGGGGAGGCGCCTAACCCACAACAATGAGGGTCCTCAGGCATTGGCCTGCACCCACAGCTGAAAAGCTTTGTGCCCAACACTGGTCTCTCGCAGTTGTGATTAAAAATCCCCCAATACTTGTCAAAAAGATTTGTCAATTATAAATAGCTGAAGTTAACCTCAAACCCAGTGGCTGAAAAATCTTAAACCCCAGTGCCCATGTGCCTTGAAAACACTAAGTGTGAATACAAACTAAGTACTTAACACTATCTACCACAAGACTTTATGCGAATTTAGCCTGAAACCTAAACTGTATGTAAGTGGTGTTCAGCAGAGCAGACCTGTATAGTATTTTTGCTTTAACATCGTCTTCCCTTGATATCTGCTCTTCAGGGAGCCACCGAGTGATGAAATTGTGATGTAAGAACATATAATCTCTGCTGGTCCTCTTCTGGAAAAGGCAAAGGACTAATAGAAGTTGAAATCAAACAATTCTCACATCCAACAAAATCAGTTGTTGCGATAAAAAGCAAAATCCAGAATACATGAATTATGTGGGATTAGATGCACTTTGTGGTTTCTCTCTTGAGCAGGATTATTGTAGGCCCTGCTCTTTTTGCATTCATTTATCTGTAAGAGCCAACGCTACAGTACAGATTCTAACTCCTTTATTTCAATTTCAATAAATGACTCAGCCTCAAGGTCAAAATATGTTGTATGCTCTTTTTCCTTCAGTTATAGAACCAGCTGAAACGACAGGCCTGTTAGACAACCAGACTAAGAAAAGTGCTGATTGACAGGTTTTTGAGGCATAAAGGAGTGTAACTGTCAATTTAACAGCCATAACATCCCCCCACCTCTGAGTCCTGTGAGAAACACTGCAATATGTTAGATAACCACATATTTGTTAAACTTCCAATTCACTTGGATTTTCCTTTGCTTTAAATAGAAAACACACAAACATGGAAAACATCACACTACAATCTGCTTTACCTCAGGAGGGGAAGCAAAGCTTTTGACTTTTGAAATGGTTATTTTCAGTGATGTTACAGCATTTGCCACACTACTGTGTCCAGGCCAAGGCAGGCTCTCTACATGTTTACTCCCACAGCTAGTGTACTGAAGTCAGGTTAAACCTCATTTAGTTCCTGTTAGTTCAAAATGTTATATTTAAACTACTCTGTAACAGTAAGGCTCCCCCTTGTTTGCAAAATGAGACTTTATTTACATTATTATATACAGGTTATTTGTATTCTTTCTACATTATTTGGTCTGTTGTATTTTTTTAAAACCACTGTTGGGTTTCTGTTTGTATTCCCCAATGAAAAATTATCAGTGTGCAACTTTTTTTTCCCTTTAATTTTTGGTGATGTCACATTCATTGTGTCAAAAGGGGCAAGATGTGGTTGCCAGATTGATGTAATCCTGCTGTATTTCTTTATTACTCCTTCACCTATTTTTTCTGTACATGTAACTTGCAGCAGTGCAGTACATAGTACTGGTTTTCTATTGGAGTCCTATAGCCTTTCTAATGAAGAATGTCAGAGTCACTGTTGACTCAGAGGGCCTTAATTACCCTTATGAAGTATATGTGCATTAATAGATCGAACAGTGACTCATATGGAAACTATCTGTGCAGCTGTATTATTTCATAGCCTGTGGAATGTATGAGGGACTGTTCGAGGCACTATAAGTAAAGTAATATAATTCCACATCATATTTACATTGAATATATATATATATATATATTTATATATATTTATATATATATGCTTAATCAATTTTAAAATAGACTTTTTACTTTTAGTAGAGCAGCGTGATATACTGATGCTCACGTTATGTTTATTGACATTTGACTTAATTTATTTTATGCCTTGTATGTGCTAAAGGAAGAAATGGTTGGTCTGTAATGATATGTAAAACATGAGCGCTGCAACTGCTGGATACAGTCTGCTTTCTTAATTACATCACAAATGAATGAGTCTTTTGATCACCCACACACATGATTTGCAGTAATAGCAATACTAGACATCAACAATTGCTTTTTATTAAAAGTTACAATTCAAAGAGAAGATTTTCACAATACAATGTTTACCTTAATATCAATTTAATATCAAAAATGTATTTCTTGGATATGTACAATAAGCATTTTCACTTCTAACTTAATTACAACTTGTCAACTATTACCCTTTACTTCTACTCAAACTCAATCAAAGGTATCTGTAAATAATAAATACATAAATAATTTGCCTAACCGCTCACGATAAATGTCTTATATCGTTTTCAACAATTCATTTAAACTAGTAGCAATGCTAAATATAAATATCTACAATTGCTCTTAAATCACAGATGTAAGTGTAATTCTAGATATCTAAACCTATATTTACTTGCAATTGTAACTAGTAATTTAGTTTCTAGTAACATGAAATTTCAGATATCTGAAATGTAATGGTAACTACTGGAAAGTCAGGTCATAATACCAATTATATTTAAGATGTCTACATGATAGAATTTTTAGATATCAAACAACACAATTCCACCAGTCACAATTGCATATATTTAATAACAAATGAATGTGGAAGAGTACATCTCCAAAATACAATTTTAACATGTCTAAATTGTTTTAGAGATATCTTATTGATTCATATTTTTAATTATTAATAAACATTTGGTGTTGTAAGAATGACAGCTTGATATGTCAAAAGTAACATACAAGTTAGGCCAACAAATCCGAAAGGATTTACTATGTCAGACCTATAAGACTTTGCAAATGTTGATATGTGAATTGGAAAATGACATATCTATTATTCAATTCATTTTTTATTCAATTTTGTTTGCATAGTCCCAAATCTCAAGGCAGTAATGTCGAGATCTTACAATATTATAGAGAAACCCAACAGTTCCCACACCGACCAATTACTTTGACAACAGGGGAGAGGGACAGAGAGAAGTGCTCAATGAATGATGGGAGTTCCCCCAGCAGTTTAGATAACTATATCATAACTAAGGGATGGTTCAGGGCTCACCCGAGTCATAACTATAGGCTTTATCAAAGAAACGTTGTCTACCTCCAGAACCCAAACTGGGAGTGGGTTCCAGGAGAGGAGCCTGGTAGCTGAGGGCTCTACTTCTCGTTCTACTCTTACAGTATGGAGCAAAATTTATGCCAAAACTTATCAAACAAACAATGTTTTACAAATTCCCCACCTTTCACTTACAAACACTGTGAGGTTTGCAAATACAAAACCCAATTAACAAACCAATGCATTTAGTTTCACAAATACAAAATGCACTTGACGAACAAGTACACTTCATATTTCTAATAAGTAATGCTTCATCATTTCATGCAAGTACAAAAAGAAAAATCCCACAAGGACAAAAAAATGTGTCCTACATGTACTAAAAATACATCTGAAAAGTAGGACACAAAAAATCACGTGACTTTTGTCACGATTTTTCCGCTGTTGTGTTATGCTAGGTAAGTGTCCTGAATACTTCTCCTTCCAGGCCACAACAGCAGGTGGCACTGTGAGCCAATTTACAGGCACCAGGAAGTCAAGAGTCAAGAGATTGAACCCAAGTGAACGTCACCGCCACTATCAGACATGACGCGTGCATTTATGACAGTATCCAGAGGCAGACAAATGAGAGAAATAATATTGTGTAATGTATAATTCCTCACTCCCTCAAACATGTATTTCCCCCTAGCCTGGTATTTGTCATATGAAATCAATGCTTTTTTTCTGTTTTTCAAATGAAACATTGTTACTATTACGTGTAACAAACTGATAATTTTAAAGGGTTAAAATAATGAAAATAAATGAATAATTGGTATTTTCGAACAGGACTAAAGTTAGTTACAACAACTGTGTCATTTGAAACGAAAACATATGTAATTTTATAGCAGTTTCAGGGAGGGGCATATTTTCCCTTACAGTAATGAGAGGAATTTTTCTTTTAAATGTAATACTACCTGATACTACACAAAAACAATAATGGTTTAATAATAATTGTTAATAATTGTTGCTTATCAGTGACTATATGCCAGGCTGTGTTAACCCTCCAAAATAAATCCCATTATCATGTTGTATATGGAATATTATATATTAATGTTATTTTTACATAGTAATTGTGGTATTATGTAAACAAACTGGTATTTTATGGGTCACTACAATACTGAAAATAAATATTGGTATTTATGATCAAGACTGATGTTGATTAATAAAATTAAGCCATTAAAAGTATGTGTGGAACTACCCTAAAAATAATAATTCATAAAAGTCAATGTTGTTGCTAATCAGTGACATATGTCAGAATGTGTTAACCCTCCAAACGTGAGTTCATGCAAAGAAACTCATATTTTAAAGGGTTAAAATACTGAAGATTCATGAATATTTGGTATAAATGATCAGAACTAGAATTGTCACAATGATGACATTAATGAGGCTCTTATTTGAACTGTTTTATCTGCTCCAGTACAGTCCAAACAGCTTTTGGTAACATGTGGGGCTTCAATGATATAAGGTCTCTTCTTTGTTCATGAAGCTGATTTGCTCCTCACCCTTTTGGAGAAGTTTCTGAACTTATCTGACATTGGTAACATACTGCCTAATAAAGAAAACAGGACATCTGCTGTGTAATACATTTAATAAAAAAATAAATGAATTACTCAAAGTGTTCGAAGAAAATAAATAAATAAATAGAATAAAACATTATGAAGTATCAACATTTTAAAGATCCTCCTGCAACAATGGAATTACAATTTTACTTATTACACCAAATATCCTGAACCAAGGTCAGTAACCATTTGACTAAAAACAGATGACTGCATTGTTGTTGAGTTGTGATAAATGTGTCAAAATTAACCATCTGAGGCATATCATCTGTATTCTCTGGAACTTTAAGAAACTTTGATGTTTTCAAATTCAGAGCAGATCCTTTTAACAGAAACAGATAACATCAAAATATCAACATTTAAAAACATCGAGTCACCGTTTTGTTGATGAATGTGTGGCTCACTATAGTTTCTACTCATGGTTGCTGGTGATCCCCTTCTTATCTCTTCACGGTCCTGATGGTGGTAGATTTCCACAGGCTCAGACACTGGACTGACAGGAAGAGGCTGGATAGACTGATTAGGAGGGCCAGCGCGGTCCTGGGATACCCGCTTGACCCAGTGGAGGTGGTGAGACAGAGGAGGATGATGGTGAAGCCATTCTCTGATGGACAACATCAGCTCCATCCCTGCATGACACACTGCGCAGCTCCTCCAGTGACAGACGGATTCACCCTAAGTGTGTGAAGGAGAGGTATCACAGGTCGTTCCTTCCTGCAGCAGTGAGACTGTACAACCAGCTCTGCTCCCAGTAAAACCACATGCACCACCATTATGGACTGCACTTTTTAAAATTCATTTTTCAGTTGTAGTTGCACTGAATAAGGTCACAATAATAAAACAACAAAAGTAAAAACAAATGGGGAGGGGGTATCACCCTCTCTTTAAACCTTTTGATCCATTCTTTTCAGACCAGCTGAGAACACGATGCACTCTTCCGTTTGTATACAGTCCATTTTCCCCAGCGCTGTTCGTGGAGCTCTGCTTTAATCCCTAAATGATGAGTACATTTTTCCATAGAGTATATTTCCTTTACAATGTCCAACCTCTGTCCTGGTAGACACACTAACTCTCTAACTGCAATATTCATCTGTCTGTGCAATATCAACAGTTCATGTGCAATCCATTCACTGTACATATTCTCCCACTGCGCATATGTTTCCTGTCTTTACACTGTATATATTAGTTTAATGCCATTCATACTTTTATATATTTCTATACAAAATGTTATATTCCTTACCCTAAGTATTGTTACTTATTACTTGCTGATGCGTATTTGACGCTTGTGGCTGTAATACTGCAGATTTCCCATTGTGGGATTAATAAAGGAGCACAAAGGTCCTCCACTAGCTTTCAAAAACAGGGAAATTAAACACCAACAGTCATCAGGGAAGCTGGCAGCAAGGCAGGTTTAGATTAGGTAACATATGCAGCATGAATTCAACATTATTATTTTTTACCTTAGTGGACTCAACAAAAGAGTGCTCCTCATCCATGAACATCAACAAAGCCTATATCATTTATCTACTGTAAAATTATCCTCGCCAACATTTGAAGATAAAAGCTGGTTTTAAAATTACTTCAAAGTCTTTTTAACTGATCTACAGTTCAGCATTACTGTTGAACTTGGTGGACCTGGCAATATAGAATTATTTAAAGAACGAGTATTCGGAGTGAGGAGTGGAAATGAAAGTGACACCATTCTCCCTAAATCAAGGCAGTGTTGCTTTAAATGATCTAATCTCTATCCCTTTTCATTCTGTGAACTTCTGTTTAGTTTTTGTATAAACAAAATCAATTAGGACAAATCGAATGTAAGTAATATAATGCTAAAAACGTGAGAGCTGCAATTTAATTTAAATACCAAGATTTTCTCTTTTTGATCTAAATCTTGTAATGTTTTATATTTGTTTCATCCACAAATATTTGACAACTAAAGCTGTGGTCACTAGAGGGCGCTCTGACTCTTGTGTAGTGATTCCTGCTGAGGGTCACTAGCACCTTACGATGTAGAGAAGATGGTCAAAAGGCAATGATGACTGTTTTAGTGTATACTGCATGTTTGAGGAAAGCCTAATCTTTATTCCTGTCTGGCTTTATCTAGCACACAGTATTGTAAAAGGTTAATACCATTTTAACCAGTTTTGAAATTAAGATTTCCCCGGTTCATGACCCCATGTTCAATTTGGTCAAAGTCAATGTTTCATTTTGAAATGGTGTAAGACAGTGTACTGATGAAGAGCTAATTGAAAGCAGGCATCACTCAACACTAATATTGACGCCACTCTGGCTTCAAATAAATTTGAAATATGCATAACCTGCCCACTACACAGAGACGTCAAAAGAAGTGACCCAGTGGAAAATGTGGTGGCAATGATTTAAAAATAAGATAATCAGTACTTTTCGTTGGTGGAAGTTGTCAGAAGTGCTCAACTAAAAGCTTTCCAACACAATGAAATTACACAAGTGTATTCAGCAAGTACTAATAGTAAGAATCAATGATATTATTTATAATTTTATATTTTGTTAATACTGATACAACAATGTGTCAGCAGCATCTTATACTGTTCCAATTGTTCAAGGTTAATGCATGTTCAGGTAGCTTGGACCGGTCAGGGAAAAGTGTTTCATTGGGGGAAAAAGTCTGTAATATTTTACTTCTCTCTAACTATCATTTACTAGTTGTGTCTAAACATGAAATAAATCATTAATAACACACTATAGTAAAGTTGCATTCAGATTTAAATGTTAATTAATGCATTTGTTAACAAATTTAAAGCCTGTATAAACAGATACAGTTGTGCAGATACAGTCATAATATAAAATATGTTTTTATAGTTTGTTAAAGGCAAAAAATCTACAATATCTTTAAATAAAAAAATAGCTGCTCTGAGAGCCAGCATAACAAATATTACCACTCAAAATCTCTAGGATCTTCCTGCCCATGAGTCAGAGAGGTGATTATCATGATGAAGTCTTTCAATTCAACTCAATTCAATTTTATTTCTCTCGCACCAAATCATAACATACATTTTCTTCAGGTACTTTACATGTTAAGGTCAAGACCTTAAAAATATTAGAGAAACCCAACAGTTCCCACAATGAGCAGCACTTTGGCGATTGTGGAGAGAAACCCTGTCCCAACCAAGGCCCTGACACATATTTTTGATCATCACCATATCAACTACCATTTGTACCATGACCACTCACAACTATATACCTCTGTTTCTATTATCGGTTACAATTATTTGAGGAAAATTATGCAAATTTTAAAACTGGATTATTGATTCACATTTAAAATAAAAAGATGCTGAAATGTTCATTTGTGCCTTTCTTACTTGCTAAATGGGATTAGCTAAAAGGGAAAATAACTATAGCTAGTTCAAAATGCTATAGCCAGAAAGAAAGCGGATTAAATATACACTGAAGACCCTACACTGGCTACCTGAACCTTTCAGAATGGATTTTAAAGCTATTTGAATTGTCTAGAAGCTTTGGACTTACCTCCTGACAAAAGATGTTTACTTTCATGTTCAAGTCAACAATGAAATCCTCTACTTTTACTTTTAAATGTTCCTCATGTGATTTATACATGCCTCCAATATTAATTACATGGTAAATTGTATTTAACTTGGATTCAGTTAGAACTCTGGGATTGTTAAGTTCATGGTTGAATGCATTTATTGTAAGTCGCTTTGGATAAAAGCGTCAGCTAAATGAAATGTAATGTAATGTAATGTTAAGAGTAAATATCAATTTAATAAAAAGATAAAATTGAAATGCCAAAAAATGTTTTTCCATAATCTAATCAACAGTTTCAAGTTAAACTTGATTATCGTTCAGCATATTTAAGAGACACTTTGACAGCATTTTTCACAGTGAAGTTTCCCACTGACAGAAGCACCCTGTGCTTCTTTTTCATGAGTTTGATGTATGATGATATTATTTATGAGCTAACATTACTAGAACACATACACAGCGTCCATGTTACACCACGTCCTCATGGTGAATTGTGTTTGTATTTCAGCATGGCTCAGACTAGCTGTGTGAGGCTAAACCACTTACAGGGATGAGGAAAAGGCTAGGTGTGTTCACACACGTGTGGACCTGTGATTTCTGATCACCACTTCGGAAACACTCTCCATGTGCTTAACTTCCCCAGTGAACAATAGTGTGTTTGTCTGTACAGATTTACAAATACTGAACCACATCACTCTGCATTGTACTGATGATGAATTGCACAAGTCCCACAAAGGTAAATATCCTTCCAGTGATTCACATCTGCTGTGCCCTGGAATGGACTTTCAGACAGCTATATATATTATTTTAGGACATAAATGGTTTGCGTGCACTGTTGTGACATATGGACATATGGACAGTGGTCCAGGGTCAATGGAGGCCCAAGTGCATCTTATTATTTACAGTGGTTGCTTATAAAATAATACAAAAATTTGATTAAACCTTAACCCTAACTTAAGTTTATCCTGCGATCCTCTCTGTGTTTCAGCGTTCATCCTGCTTGTATGTGCACATGACTTTATGTGTTAACGTGTTACTGAGTTTATCCCATGGATTTATTTCCCCTATGTAGATGACTTTGCATTGACAGGGTTTGACAGGTGCTATACACATGAGCCGTCATGTGCTTACGTTTCTACAGATATCTGTGTCTTACTTTACCTAAATGTTACTGTTGTGTCTTTGCTAACGTCCTGTCGTGTCTTCTTCGTATCTTTGCGCTTTGGGTCAGTCACACAGTGTCAATGTTTAAAGTCTCTTAAAGAAGAACAGCAGTGACATCACTCTGTGTTCCAGTCCCTTGTGTGTGTGTGGGTGTCCCAAGAACGCGCTCGCAGGAAGTTCCTATCCTGTCGAGAGCGCGACATATGACGTAAGTTGCTTGCCGCGCAGTGATGATGGCGTCGCGTGAACGCGCAGTAAAAGTAATGGCTGCTCTGGATCGGCGGGTGCCTAGCCTCGATGATTTCGTGGGTCAAAGCTGGAGTACCTGGGCCGAGTGGGCCGGTGTGACAGCGGCCGATGGTAAGGAAACACCTCGACGTACACACTGGCTGCTACAAAGGCGTTTTACCCAAGAACATGGGTTTATTTTCGTGGAAACGGAGGACAGCGCTAACCATGTTACCCAAACAAAGACCCTGCCGGGTCCTAGCGCTGGGTGGGTAACATGTTGCTCTCCTCCAGGTCCCACTACAAATGCTCTCTTCTAGAAAAACAAGTGATGGTTATTAAGTTAAAGCCATTACGTTGTGCGCTTTACTGCCACGGTCACGAAACATGCTGCCAGTGCTTCAGGGACACGCTTCATTGTGGGGAAAGCAGCCGGCAAAGGCGGCTCCAGAGCGGAGGCTAGTGTGGATGGTCGGGCGAGCAACTTCTCGCCGTGGACAGCTAGACTAGCTAGCAAGGAAGCCAGAGTAGTCGTTGACGACGAGGCAGTTAGCGTTAGCATGCTAGTGGTAGCAGCAGGAGGATTGAGAGCAGACACCGGTGATGGAGGAGGAGTCTGTGCTGTTGCCACCATGTAAATGCTGCTGGCCCAGCCTTTGATGTTAGCAAACGGTACCCTGTCTTCCTTTAGCTTCATTTTTACGTTGCCCTTTGGCTGCCAGCGTCGTCGCCACCATTTGAATGATGTTAACATTCATGTGTGCGACAGGAAATGTCAAATGTGAGACTTCTGCTCCAAAAGTGCTCCTATCCTTCTTGGTTTAAGTATGTGCGCTCAATCATTGTCTGGCATACCTCCAAGTGCTACTCTGGACATAACTATAAAATAAAGTCCTCCTCCACCGAACAATACAATTACCTGCTGACTGTTGTAGTAACATTTAGCAGCCCACTGTGGAAGAGAAGCTGACCTGTAAATTAGTCCTTTACATAACACAGTTTAAGAGCCTGTAAATGTGCAAAATCTATGTAAGGTCATCTTTGTCTTGATGATGGACCTGACATACAACTGTTGGAAAGCATCTTTCCTCCCAAGTGGCTAATCGAACATGTATGTGAAATGCCTTGTTTCAGGGCCTGATGTGGAGGACTGCAGCAAGAATGGCAAAAAAGCTGCGGAGGCCATGTCTCTCAGTAAGGAGGGTAAGTCTGCACATCATAATCTACAAGACAAAGTCAAGGCTGTTGTCTGTAAAAACCTTTTAACTTATCTGATCCAAGAGTTTTAACATAGACGTGGGTCGTATGCCATACATATCGTTAATGCCCTTGTGGCAAATGTGTGATATGTGAGAATGGGCTATATCTGAAAACAACAAAGCACAAACTGTTCACCCTAAATGTATATAGTTACATTACTGTGCATGTACAGGGACCTGTAAAGTTAATTGTGTCTCAGCATCTCCTTGGTTTCCAGCCTTGCCCAGAGACGGTAAGTAAATGGCGCCACTGGTTCACAGAGACCTTGGCGAGTATTAAAGCTAGGTCGTGTAATGCTTAGGCAGCTTCTGAGTCGTCTGTAGCTGCAGCTGTCTGACAGACATTCGACATTTGTATGTGTGATTGTTAAAGGTTATTTGATAATATTCGTATGCAAGTATATTTACTTTGTCCCACCAAAGCTGAATCTACATGAAACACTGAAAACAGTGGATATTAATAAAAATCAGCCGATGTCCGCACATTTTGTAAATTTTAAAATTCTCCCTTAGTTTGCATCGATGTAGGGATTTGTTTCAGTTCATATTTTGCAGAAATCCTTGAGTTGCCAGATTAATATCCATTCATCCCATTCACTTAGTCTGTTCAGGAGCATGGGGGCTGAAGTCTATCTCAGCTCAAACTACAGCTGCTTTCAGACATGCACTGAGCTTCGGAAATCCTCCCTACATTCTCCGGAGGGGCTGTATGTGCAAACGCAAATGTTCAAGTGAAAGCCTCCGGACTCTTTGTGGAATTTCTCTGACCAGTCTCTTAAGCCGCTTTCAGACATGCACTGAACTCCCCATATACTGGTCACTAGTTCACCTAGCCTGCAGGTATTTCGCTTGTGGGAGGAAACCATAGCACCCAAAGCAAACTCATTCAAGACAGCATGACAACATCCACACATGACACGCTGAGCTTTCACTGCATCACCAATGCTGCGCATGATCAAATCAGATCTTTAACCCAGTGTTGAGCTGTGTCTAACCATGGCATTTTAAACTACCTAAAAGTCCCAAATGATACATTTACATATTTTTAAGAAGTGGGTATTTTATTTTTGTATTATTTCTGATGTTACAGAGATGGTGAGAAGATCGATCATCTTTCCATTATGTAGCATTGTCCCCAGCTGTTACACAAATAGACTCTGCAGCCTAGCATTCGAGTATCTGCTTTTCCTTAGCTCATCGCTTTTCCTCTCTACTCTCCTCCCAGACATGTCCATCTTTGGTCTTTATCCCGGCCATGATGACTTCTACCTGGTGGTGTGCAGCCATTGTGGACAAGTAGTGAAGCCGCAGGCATTCGAAAAGCACTGCGAGCGGAGACATGGCCCTGTTGCCAAGCTGTACGCTAGACTGCGCTCTCCCACCCCTGCACCCCAACCCCAGCAGAGGCCCCACCATGGCCACTCTCCTTCTCATGGGACCAATTCTGCTTCTGCTTCATCCTGGGAGGGTAGAGGTCAGGGTGTTGGCCAGCTACGGGCAGCCCCACCATCACCTTCTACCCCACCCCAGTACAGACACTCCAAGAACTCCAAAGATGCAGTACGGTAAGAACCAAGTTCTCTAACATAGAAAAAAAGCTCAATGGTCATAGACTGAATTCTGGTTATAAATGTCTACTTCCCTTTTTCACCAGGATGTAGACAGCTCTAACTGCTGGACAATAGATTGTCAGCATGCTGCTTCATTTTCTTGCTGAGAATTAGATGAGAAGATCGGTACCACTTTCATGGTTGTCTGGTAAATATAGGACTACAGGAAGCTTACTTAATACTGTGAAACGAGGAAAAAGTTAGCCTCACTCTGTCCAAAGGTAACAAAGAATGCTTAGTTACAGCACCTCCTAAAGCTCACTATTGAACACATTATATCGTATTCTATGTTAAAGATTTGAAGACTAAAAAGGCTATTTCTCTTTCTCGCTTGGGCTTACATGCAGACACATACTCGGACTTAGCTGATGTCCTTATGCTTCTTGGTGTCCATATTGATTTGTTTGTTATCGTCCCATTATCAACACTGATCACCACATAATGATTGATACTTTTCTTTAATGGGTCAGATCTTCTTTGTTGCCCGCATTCATTTGTTCAGCCCATGCTTACTTTGCTCCCGCTCTTTCTTTCTCACTGACGCTCAGACACACACACCGACACGTACACTCACACACATGCACCAACATAATGTTACTGTTCACAAAAAGCAACATCATTTGGTCTTCACAAACACAATCGAAGGTATACATTTTTTGCAAGGAGCTCATTCGCTGATACTGACTTGTGAAAATATATCATGATTTGACGACTGTTGAGCTGACGGTGGTTACTTAGATCCTTTTAGCAGATCGCCCAACCCTACTTTGAGCAGTAACTAAAGCCTTTGCATCACTGTGAGGTTGTTAGATAACTGCACTGGATAAGAAAGAGTCCAGCTCATAGCTACTGAAAAGCCACATGACTTGCACTGCACTTCGGCGTCCTCAATAGTTTGTCAGTTAAGGACCATTAGTGTGGTCCTTAACACTGTTAGGTAAGGGTATAAATTGACAGTTTCATCACTGTATGACATTGATTCTTTGGACATCAATGCGATATTTGCCAATATCACAAAATCTGCCACATTTTAGGTGCCTGCGATTGATATGAAACAATATTATATGCCCATATTACCCAATCATTACAAATGTCAACTCACAAAAAGCAACTAAAATATAATTTCACAAATTATCACTTATTTTGTATGTTTTTTTCCACATCTTTATTCAAGAGTGTGGTCTTTGTATGAGAGAAGGACTTACTGATTTTACGTTCACATTTTGTAATGCTCTCACTTATTACCCTGTGCCTGCACTCAAATATACCCTGCTTGTGCTTAAATCTCCTGTGCTCCAGCTTCAGCTTTTCAGCTCCTCGCACTCTGCCTGCTTCTGTGACTGTGTACAACAAATGCTCTTGGATTTTTTCATCTGCTCCTGGATTTTTTGGTGCAACAAGTCAGTCAAATTTCCCTAACCATTAGAATGCCAGGTGTAGTCATGATAAATGAAATTTTCTTGCCAACATTTTGTGTCTATTTTGTTTTTTATAGCTGTAACTGTAACTTTCATATGTAAAAAAAACTTGAGATCTGCTGGGATCCTGCTCGTCATTTTTCTTCAAACACACTCGTGTAAGGCCAGTGTAAGCTGTGTAGGGCGCACGTGCATGAATCCGGTTAAAGCAACCACCTGTTCAGAACTTGAAAAGACATTAAGCTAACACATCCACAATGAGGGCAGGACAATTTAATTAGTCAACATTATACATGGCAATGTATTTCTTGGGGAATTTTGACTGACGTGTTGCACAAAAAAATTGGAGAGCAGAAGAAAAAAATCCAACAAGAGACGTTTCACATGCACACAGAAGCAGTGTGAGAAGAAGAGCTGAGGCTGGAGCACAGGAAATCTAAGCGCAAAGATAGATAGTAATAGAGCTGGGTGAAAAAAAAAAAGGGTTTTGCAGCATTTCACCGTGTCCGTGGCAAGGCCCTTTCCTGGAGGGAGATTACACAGACTGTTGGTAAAGATGAGACATTTTGCAGCTGGTTTGTCTGGGAAAAGAAGTGCACACAAGCCCCAAGCAGTGCTCCTTGATGAAACAAGCCGGTGCTTGTGTTGTTCTGATTGGTTTTTTTTTTCCCCTTTTTCCAGCGGTGGTGTTATATTTTTCTCAGTGGCAGTAGAGCAGACTGCTTGCCCCTTAAGGGTGAGAAGGGTGGAAATGGTCACTGTAACACAAAGGCATTTCAAAATAAGGGCACATCAACAATACACTTTTGCATGGACACATTACGTCGTTGCTCATTGAATAGATATATTGTACCAGGTCGATGAATCGTTACGCCTCTCGAATGTCAATGTTCTCTCTGTTTGAGAGAAAGTTGGGATCCAAACAGACAAGGTTTGGTCCAGGATGGTGATCCTGTACGAAACTATAACTATGCATCAAATTTCGAGTCCAGCCTTAGCAGGCTTCACATGTTTTTAAATGGGAAAAACTGTCCCTGTACCTTTAGTTGGGATAACCAAATTTGAAAAATATGTAGTAAAATGTTTGGTAATTTCTTTCCCGGCCATGCAGGCATTCCCCACTGGAGAAGTTGTCCTCCTACAGCAGTCACACAGAGTCATCAGTATTCAAGCAGCCGTCGCCTTTGGAGCCTCCGATGAGCTCTCCACCCCCATCACTCAGAGATCCCCCCTGGCCGCACGGAAGCACTCCACCTGGTAGGCCTTCGCCTAGTGACAGGCCACCCACCCAGAGCCAGAGAAAGGATTCCCCTCTGGCCCCTGCAGTGCCATCTCACCGGATCCCCAGACCCTACAACAAAGTGGCCTCCAGTGAGTACATATATATATATAAATAAGCATAAGCTTCTCTCTGTCCTTGGATGTCAGAAATATTGTTTATATTGTTTACACATCTTACGGGATGCATTTAGGGTTTGATGTGCTGTGTGGTCACCCAATAATTGGCAGCTTTTGGGAAGCGATACACAAATAATTGTAGTTAAATACATGAAAGTGAAGAAATGAGACATATTGTGTGAGACAGCTGTGCTTATTTAAAATAGCCCATCTGTTCTGTTTGTGTATGAAACAGATGACTGAGAATATTTTTTTAAATGAGTGTCAAGTGGTCAGACCCTCACAGGACATCATTTGATTCTTTAACACACTTTTGTAAAACAGTTTGAAATAATTTGAATGATTTTATTATGTTAAATAAAGTTCAGTAAGTATTTGTTGACATCATTGACCATGCGGTGTAGAGATGCTTACATCTTTTAAAGTGTTTGTTGACTGTGTTGACATTGTAGCTGAAACATTGTTTTTGTGTCCATAGAGAGGGAGTGTGACTTGGATAAACACTGCGGCGTCCTTGATCCTGATAGGAAGAAAGTCTGCACTCGCCTCCTGACATGCAATGTAAGCTCCAAACACACTATGCTTCACAAGACTAATATCCCTCTTATTTTGCCTCAGATTGTCTTGCCCGTGCATGTTTTCAGTTTTCTTTTGTGTCTCTCGTCTTTTCAATTTTTGTTTTCTCTCTAGAGTTCTTACTGTAGTTGAAAAAAAGGTTAAGAAGATGAATTTCATTGTCCAGTCCTGTCACCTTTGTTTTTGAGCCATTTAGTACACAAGACAACAGCCATCAAGTCAGATAATATTAATTGTGGCTTTGGCAGACAGTTTACAGCAAACAGAAATCTGACAATTTTTTTTTATAATTCTAACATTCTACATGGGGAACTGGAGTGCACTGAAGACTGTCTGACCAAAGAAATGATAAATGATTGATTGATCAATTCATTTCAGTCATCATTTCTTATGACAAAGTTAGGTTTTGGAGGAACTGCCCATAGGCAGTGGCCATGTTTTCACGTTGTCTGTCCATCCTACTCTTGAGAAGATGCAATCTCATAAACACCTTGAGGGAATGTCTTTCAATTTGGAACATTCAGTTGGACTAAAGGATGGACTGACTGAATCTATAATTATGAGCTGCATGCAGATCTACTAAGAAGAGAAAATATAATAACTCTGTGGTGGTCAGTGTTGATATTGTGGCGGTGGCTACAAACAAATGTATTGGCAGTGAGGCAAAAGAATACTTTTGATTTATTGTGAAACTGCGAGGACGACAGCTAAGTACGAAGTGCTGCACCCTAACCCTAGCCTGCGCCACACACACACACACACACACACACACACACACACACACACACACACACACACACACACACACACACACGTTTGTACAGCTATCTTATTAAGGACAGCCCCTTACCCTAACCATCCAAACTATATGCTTAACCCTTAACCTAATTCTAACCCTAACTGCACAACAAAGTCTTAACCCCCAAACAGTCCATTAAAGGGGGGTCACAAAGTAAGGACCGGCCAGAATTGGAATAGATTTGGAATAGGTCCTCACTTTCCCAAATGTCCTCACTCCGTTGGTTGTTTTACAGTTTTTACCGACTCTGTCAGTAATTTACTGCTCCTCTCAGTGTCTCTATTATTCATGCTGCGCGCTGACAACCGAATCGAGCCAAACTGGAATTATTTAGTTTTTACCCAGTCTGAGTTTACAAATGTGTCCGTTGACATTGTTGGTGGCTGTGTGGCGTGTCTGTGAGAGTGCGCGTGTCGGTGTGTTTCTGCGAGCGAGAGAGAGGAAGAGAGCTAGCGGAGTCAGGACAAGCTGAATTAATGAATGTGTGTAACTATAATGAAAGATTTCACTCAAGAAAAGTATCTAACATAATGTGGTGGTCACTGCCGATATTGTGGTGGCCATTTCCAACAAATGAACTTTTAAACTTTCGTCTCTCTTTGTCTGTCAGCGAGTAAAGTAATAGAATTTGTTAGGACGATGGCATCATCCATTGCTATGTTTCACAGCATACATCGTCATATGCCAATTTAGTTTACACCGCCCAACCCTAGATGCCTGTCGTCGTGAACGCCCTGTTGTTGTGAACGACAATGTCATTAACGTTGATGAGTCCCAGCTGCCACTGCTATAGACTGCTGGTTGCTTGTTTATTCTGTTTATTAATATTGAATGTATTGCGTGTCCATATCGCACCAAATATATTATTGTACTTGAGTAACCACACATTGTACTTGATAGGTCTCAAGGAAATACTATTAACATTTATGCTAGCAATACACTGATGATTTATCTTATAAATCTGAGATTTTCACTCTGATTACAAGGTTCTTTTTGTTAGTATATTAAATTGTTATCTGTTCATATGTTGATTAGGAATACAGACGTGTGACAAATGATGGGGAAAAAGATGGTTAGAAAAGTATTTATCTACCATTAGCCTCCAAAGCATCAGTGCTCCATGGCATCATTTCTACCTGTCTCTGACCGCAACTGGAGGATGACCTCTATTTAGATAGTCTCTAATTAGGTGTTCTGATGATGGTGGTGGAGAAGCTAGCTGTATAAACCAACAGTTCAAAATCTCCAATGGTGATGGCATTTTACATTATTTTCGTACTCATCATTCATTTAATGTGTTAAGTTTTTGATTATTAATCGGATAAAAAGACAGAAGCTACATTTGATCCTTTCCAGCAGTTAATTCGAAAAGCAACGTCCTCTTGTACAGTGCTGTTTCTAAATGTGTTACATGACAATCTGCAACTTAAATGATGATAATTCCAGATTCAGATACCTACAATTTATTTACCAGGTGACACTGGCACAAGCATAATTTCCACTCATTGACAGCGCACACTTCCTGCAGTTCTCTTCTGATACAGTTTCTAAAAGTCGGTGATGACTCAGATGTGGCTCCTATACTGTTAGTTGAGGAACACTGCTTGCTCTCACTGGAGCTGTGTTTCCTCCTCAGGGATGAGGGTCTAATTGTAGTTATGATGAAAGGTTTTACCTCCCAAAAAAATCCCTGCTTGGATCTTGGAACTTTTGGGGTGGGTCTTGCCCCACTGAAGATGCCTGATTAGTCGAGTACTCCAGCATTTCACTTAACTTCTAGCATTTCGAGTGTTTTGAATTCGTTGCAAGTGCTCTTTTCTATTCCAGCTTGGACTCATTAATCCCATTTGCAAAGCAATAAAATCACGATCAACCCCGCATGATTTGAATCCCTTCCATGTTTAGACTTTTGATTGTTGAGAAATACAGCTTGTAGTTGAAATCTAATATATGCGGTAGAATTCTTACAGCAGGGCTCCTTTTAACTCATTGTGTTGACTTTTAATCCAGCTCAACTGTCTGTGTCTTGGTCCTCAGATTCACTCCATCCACCAGCGAAGGAAGGTGGTTGGCCGAAGCAAGAACTTTGACCAGCTGGTGGCAGAACTAAAGACCAAGGTTCGGGAGAAAGGAGGCCATTCGTTGGAGGGTGGCTCCTCCAGTGGACGATCCCCCAGCCCAGAGGCCCCCGGGGAGCAGCCTGGGGCACCGCACTGCAGAAGACCTCTGGCCAGCCTCCCTGCTTTCAGGTTGGTGAGCTTTACTGAAGCTTATGTGTATTGAACTGCGCATGGTGATCGCAACTAGGCAATTTAAAGACATTAAAAAAAAACAACATATAGCTGTTTTCAGTTCTCGCCTGTTCTCTTATGGGCTCGCACACAGTTATATTGTCCTGAGCTTTGTTTTTTGCTCATCCCCTTTCTCTCTGCCTTGTATTTTATGGAAAATTAAATATCATGATTATTGAAATAACAACTAGTCTACACCTCCCACATAGTTAAAGCTTAATTCTTCTTATCTTCTAAAGACATCTTATCCGATCATGTCAATGTTTATTGAACTAATTAACTAAGTCAATTGACTTGTAAAAGGAAACTTAACAATAAATATGATTGTGCCTGATCCTTTATTACCTCAACCTCAGAACAAAGTTTCATGACATTTTTTTAGGAGTACATACATACATACATACATGCACACGCACACAAATGTTGTATAAATCTGTAAACTCAGACTGGGTCAAAACAACATAATTTTGCCTTCAAATAATATTCTTACGAGTACAATGAGGTTGGTTATCTGGTTCTCACTGTCAATTATGTTTTCCTCTGGATTCATTTTGTTGATGTTTTTTGTCATTAAGACAAACTTTTTCCTGCATCACGTGCATGACTGCAGTGCTCATTTTGATGCAGTTGAAGTCCATTATTAAAATGCAGCAGAATCATTGTCAATAAGAAAGGGGATTGCACATGTATCAAGATCATGATAGTATTATGATCATCGTATGGTCCTTCTAACAGTTTGTTTTGTTCTACAGACGATCCACCGTTGTGTCAGAGTGCAGCCCAGAGGACGAGAATCAGTGGCAGGATGAGGGAAGTCTCCGAACCCAATCACCTCTCGTCCATGGACGAATCTCCAGTGATGAAAGTGAAGCAGAAGGACCCGAGGAGCCCTTAGAATTCCCATCTTCTTGTGCACATCCGAGACCACTAGCGGTAGGCAGTTTGTACCTGCGTTTAATTCTTACTAAAACTATGTATTTACATGTACAGAATCTATGTCTGAAAACTTGCTGGACTTTTTAAAATAATACTTGGGCCAGAGAATCCCAAGGCCCATTACAAAGTCTTAATTTTTTAGGTGACAGAAAGTCTGGGATCATGCTCATAAATATGACCCTGGTATAATGTGACTATATCAAGTTGTTTTGGGCTGTGTGTTGGAAAACAACTGCTTTCCCCAAACAGAAGATGCTAGTAAATAGGGTTGAGTGATGGAGTGATTTGAGTCCATCATTAATTTGTTTTTTTTGGGAGCGATTGTTAAAATGATGAATACTTTTCTTAAATGAGTAAAATCTTTCTTCATAGTTGAACCGCAGACACACCCACGTATGTAAACTCGGACTGGGTGAAAACAACATCATTTGGTCCTCAGGAACACAAATGAAGGTCGTATTTATTTGCACACAGAGGGGAGAAGTGAGAACCGAACACAAGTGGTCACAGATCTTTTTGACATTGCATTCGCTGATACTAGCATGCACATCGGCGCCCCGTGCACAACCACGCATGTACACACACAAAAATATATTGTCAGTCGTCGGTTGTTGGGCTGACGGAGGCTGAACATTTTTGTGTATTGCCCAACTCACTAGTAAAACAAAGCTGCCTTATGATGAACATACGATACTGTCAGAACTCTTTGAGCTATTGTTAACCATGTCCAAAATTTCCATATTTAAAATCTGATGATAAAACCCATAAATAAATCTCAACAACAGAGCATACTAGATCATCCCAGATTGATAAGTCTTTTTTCTCCAGGTGTGTTCATTTGGCAGCCATGCGTTTGGTCACGGCATCTACACGTTTGACAGGAGACTTCACCACCTACGGTCGGCTCTCAGTAGTATGCTGGAACAGCACATCAGCGCCCACCTTTGGAAGTAAGAAACTGAGGCTCATATTCCTTTCATTGTTTGCTTGAAGTGGTTTTAATCTCTGGTAGAATTATCTGTCAGTACCAGATGGATGACACGCCTACACTACAAATGCTATATTTAATTACATATGATCTACCACCACACATAGTTGAAATTTACTAATCACAAATAACACATTTAAAATGCTAAGTGGTGAGTTTTATTTCTACAAAATTAGTGTGTTTCACAACAGAGGATTGGTTATTCTGTCTGGTCAACATAAATGTGATTGTGATTGTGTGGGCGCTGGTAAGGGTGAGGTAGAGTATGCCCCTACATTTCTCCTCCTCCCTTCTACAAGGGATGAGGACACATGACCTTCACACTCAGAATACTTCCATATTACTACGTTTTCATTTGAAAATTACGTTTTCGAAACTATAACTCCATATCAGTTTTACAAGTCTGAAAACGCATATCATGTTACCACCCTGTACACCGGGAATGCGCATGCCGGTGTAAACAGGACGGCATGTGCGTCCCGCTTGACATTGTAATTGTCACTGATTGCTTGAATTATAGCCCATCTCTTACATATGTAAACAGTGACAACAAAGACAACAGGATCTGCAACACTTGTAATTGATTATCCATGTTGTTTTCTGCACTGGTAGCCGAGGCTAATGCCGGGTGTTTTCTTCTGGAAGTGGGTCATGTGATATGAGCCTGACGAATCCATGAAGGCTATGTCGTCACCGAATCAGCAAGTCTGTCATTGTCTCCAAACCTCTCCATTCCTGCCCGCCTATACCAAAACGCGGCACTGGAGTTGTCATATTATAAGCAGGGTTTCCAAACTTCTGTCTTATGTAGTAGTGTGGACCCCAGGCGTGTCTGTAGCTGAGTTAATGCGCATTCAAACGAAAACCAAGTAATGTTGGGAGCCTCAGGTTTTGTCAGCTGGAAGACTAGAGTATTATCCCATTCTTCCTCTCAGTTTCCTTCAGATCGGATGAAGCATCTGTGAACAGCCTTCAAGTCTCCTCAGATGTTATATAGGCCTTTATCACAGCAGAAATTTTGACATGTCAAATCAGGAGAAGCACCAGCGTTACTGACAATATTAACAATGGCTCTGCTCCCTTTTCAAGTGATAGACAATGTAACGGTGCGTTAGCTTGCACAATACCAGACCTGAAACTGATGCAGCCAAATAGAATTGAAACATTATTCATTTCATTATTTGCTGACATTGGGCGAGATGCAGGGCACACCCTAGATATCGCAGGGCCAACATACAGAGACATGTGGTTGAAGTCTATGCTTTGACTGTGAAACTAAGGTTAAGTTAGACTTCATATACATAGACTGTACATACACAATGTGTGTGTATGTGTCAAATAGAAATGGAAATATTAAATAGAATTCAGTGTTTTCGCACTATAACCTGTAATATTAATGGTAAAAGCTTACTACCATAGGATTCACAAAACTCTCATTTATCAGTATTAAAAAGCACACTATGCTAATAATATCGCAAGTAACGACTTTCTAGAAAGTTCGGTGGCTAAACAACCATGCTGAGGGATGGCTACTAACTTACATCGCACTAGCTAGCACTGTCTTATAAAACAAACTATGCCGAAATTTCTCAAATACACATAATTTTCTATAATTAATTGCATTTTATGTTTACATGTTTTAAACATTTTTGGTCAGTTCTAGTTTATATTTCCTCAGTTCCTCAGAGATTGCCCTCTGTGGGAGCTTTACGTCACTTGTTGTTTGATTGTCAGTTTGAGGTTATTTTTACATTCTTTCTCTAATTTCTTCTTGCAAGATAAAAATAGATTGTTTTTGTTTTATTATTGTCGTTTCCCAGAGTAGAATTGGTGAGGTGTGCAGACAATTATTTGTGTTAAAAAAGGATACCCACTCTCTCCTTAATCAAATAGTCTATCAATCATTACTGGGTTAAATCTGTGATAATGATTTTATAATCAAGGAAGTCTCAAAGGGTTGTTGAGAAAAAAGGGGATCAAGGCTTCTTTGTAGATTATCATCCACTGTATGGATAAGTGAAGGTTACATCAGATCCTGTGTATTGTAACACCAGCAGTTAAACTTGAGTGTAATGTACTGCTTAGTCACTAATACATGAAGCAGATGGTGTTTTCTGCAGCCCAGATTAGCAGTGATAAAGAATCTGTGATGTTGGCAGGAAGATGGTAACTGATTTCGCTGAATATCAGCTACTATTGACTGTATTTACATGCATGTGAGTCAAAATTTCAAAGCTTGAAATTCAAAGAAAGAAATTGACTGGAATTACATCATGAGAGACCTGCAGAGACCTTGCTACTGATTACCATACCATTCACTGAAACACAGATTTGTAAAGAGATTTCTTCCCCAACCTGCTACCTCTATTGTTGAACCGATACACGAACATTCTGTATCTAAACTGTATTATGATTATTATTATTGGGAGTGGGGTTAACAAATTGATTCTCTGATCAAAATCGATCTTCATTTGAATGATCTGACATTGATTCATAAATGGCAAGATCGATCTTTTAATATATGCCTTTGCCTTCAGGCAATCCCATTGTTTACATTAAATTATCACCAACATTTTTGTGCTGCTTCTCTTATCTCATCACTTTATCTGGGAGCGAGGTGGAGTTTACACTCACACACACGTCCTGGGCTGGCTGCACTCTCACAGAGAAACAGACATCGAACCAGCCAGAGATGAAGTGAAAATATTTTGGCTTTAAACCTGAGAGGAGAGTCCACTTTACCCTTAACAATAACACCAACACTTATCAGAAGTTATGAGGACCTGAACAGTACTTGAATTTACTTTGTGATTGTTTGATTTATTAGGCACACATTTGAACACATAAGAAAAAAATGTCCAACAATTTGTGAACATGCAGTTAACCTGCCACACACAAGACGAGATGCGCACAGCCAGGACATCTTGGCTAAAGTGACCTAGATTCATAATCTAACACCATTGACTGATAATTTAATATATGTGATTGTCAGTTTTTGTGTGTGAAGAGTGACAGAGACGAGCAGAGACACACAATCCTAGAGGAAACACTGGGATACTAATCTAACATAAAAACTAAAAGCTCATTTAAAGCATGACCATCCCATCCAGTTTACTGAGCTGGTAACATATATCCTGTTCCAAATGTTCAATATTTATTCAAGGGGAGTTTTAAAAAAAAACAACGTTTTATTAACAGAGCCAGAGAGTCCGTTTTATGAATTGTTTTGGTTGTGGGAAGTTTTTTATTAATTTATTATATTTCTTTATTTGTATATACCAATGTCAGACTATGACAATGATGTGATTTATAGCAATAATCTCTGGGACAATATATCTTCCAACAAAATGTTTCATCTTGACAGGCCTACCTTAATATTTATATTATATATCATTATTATATTGTATTTTTAATAATGCACATAGTTAAGGGTTTCCTTGCACAGCCATATTGATATAGATCTTGTAAACAAAAAACTATATTGTAGTGCTGTGGCATAGGGTTTAGAGCGGTAGTTCTCCAACCAAAAATCTACCCCATTCCGCATGCCGGGCAAGATACTGAAGCCCAACTTGTAATCACAAAGAAAGCGCTGCACATAGGTGCACTGTATAAATGTGTATGTGAGTGGGTGAATGTAAAACTGTTCTTGCTTTGATTGGTCATCAAGACTATAAAAGCGTTATATAAATACAGACCATTTAAACTTGAGAAAACAATCTAAAGAATTTGTATCCATCCATTATATATACAGTTTATCCTTTTGAGAGTTGTGGGGAGCTGGAGCCATTGGGCAAGAGGCAGGGCACACCCTAGATATTGCAGGGCCAACATACAGAGACAAACAACCATTCACATTCACACCTCTGGTCAATTTAGAGTCTCCAATCAATTAAAAAGTATTATAAAGCACAGAAATACAGAGAGAAATTCTAACAAACCACATTCCGTTAATTGTAGGACATTTTGTGAGACCGGTACAATATCATATAAACCTTCTTGTCCCAACTAAATGTTTCAAAGATAACTTTTTTATGATTTCATTTGTTTATGGGAAAAAGGCCATCCAAAATAACCTGGCCAAATGTGAAAACCTAATTGACCCTTTAGTTTCTAAATCAACCACTTAACTAAATTAAATTGATAATTAGGTTCAATGTCACTAGTCATACCCAGGGATGATTACAGGCATCTGTGAGGCAATGTGAAGGAGGCAAAAAGGTCTCAAAAGCAGCAAATGATGCCACAAACTAAGACATTTTTACAACAGAAGAACAGTGAAACAAAGTCATGTAAATCTATAAGTTGAGAAAGGATCCCAAAGCATGTCTAAGACTGTGGGACTCCAGGGAACCACGGTGCATGCTGCAAATGGAAAAAACTTAACAGTGCTCAGCTCACCAAAAGTCCGGCAAAAATGTACTTAATAAAATTGAGGTTAATACATGTTATATCAATAACAATCTAATCAGACACCAAGTTTCTGATCAAGTTAACAATACTGCACACTGAACTGTACATGCTTTGTTACACGTTCAATTAAACAATTAAGTAAATTCTTGTTATCCGACAGTTCAGGACATGTTTGATATATTGATTTGTGGATTTATTTTCTCTCAATCCAGGAAAATACCTCAAGCCACAGACCTTCAATCTCCACCTCCCTCAGCCAAGACCATCACTTCCTTGTCCCCCTCCTCCACAGCCACCATGTCATCACATTCTAAAGTCCGAACAGGAAGTCACATAAGCTCCTCTCTTAAAAGTGCGTCCTCTTGCTCCTCTTCCTCATGTCGTGGTCCAGGAAGACCCCAGACAGCCATGCAGTCAGAGAACTCTGCGGGCAGTGGTGGCAGCAGCAGCAGCAGCAGCAGCAGTAGCTGCAGTAGCAGCTGCAGTGGCGGCGGCGGCATCGGTGGTGGTCATCTGGTGTCTCCAGGTAAGCCTGGGGCAATGTGTCAGATCAGTCCAGGGCGACCCAAGAACCCTGTTGGGCGTCCAAGCAAGCAGATGCTGAAGCTGCGCGAGGAGGCTGCTGCTGCCGCTGCCCTTCGCAAACGCAAAGCCCCATCGCAGGAAGGGGAGCACTCAGGCCCGGACAGGAACTGCATTATCCTCCAGGACCGGGGCCGCCCACCCTCTGCCACCTCTTCCTCCTCATCTTCCTCTTCTAAAGTCACCATTCCCTCACCTCTTCCACATGGACAGACCAATGGCACGCTTTCTCCCAGCAGCAAACCCCGCCCACCGCCCTCCCCGTCAGAGTCCCACTCACCAGCCGCCAAGGCAGTTTGGACCTACAAACGGACACACTCTTCTCTGGGCCATTCATCACCCCCAGACCTTTCCTCCACCACCAACAACTCCCATAACCGGGCAGGTATGGGGGACTCAGGACTACACGGGCAGGCTGGTGGGAGGGGCTTCGAGCACCAGGGGCTTGTGAAGAAACGCAAGGGGGGAAGCATGGAAGAGCACTCGCCTTCCTCCAAACCCTCAGCACACCGCCTGCCCTCTTCCTCCACTTCCAGCTCTGCCACCACCTCCTCTCCACGCTCTAATTTCTACCCCTGGAAGGACAGTAAAGGCGGGGGGCTGGCTGGGGGTGTGGAGAAGAAACTCGGCACACAGAAGGTGAGTTTAGTCAGAAAAGCAGGGAAACTGAGCAGCACATGGGCTGGTGAGAAAAATAATTTGAAAGTTTAAGTTACAATATGCAGCTATTCTCCTTGAGGCTGAGCTGTATTGTGAGCCTTTGTTCCCAATTGGTATTTTGGGATCATATGTGATCAGACAGAGGCAAAACAAAAGCATTCTATTTTAATATTTATTGGAAAATCCCATAGAAATGAGCAGACATGTGGTTTATGCTCACTGTTCCTGTCCTTGTGCACTGCGGCGCACACCAGAAATGACATTTCCTCTGGCGCACTGCACCATTTTTGGCTGATCCCAGCTTTTTAATTGCTAGTTATGTTTTCGGGTTGTCTGTCTATACGTATGTCCATTCGCACACATGACACATTCTTGTGAACGCATAATCTCAAGAATGCCTTGAGGGAATTTCTTCAAATTTGTACAAATATTCACCTGGACTCAGACAAAGGCTGGTGAGATTTTGGTGGTCAAAAGGTTAAGGTCATGTGACCGTACACTGTTTTGAACGCAATATACTGTATCAGGAATGTCCAAAGGGAATTTCATTACATGTGGCACAAACATTCACTTAGACTCAAGGATGACCTGAAAAGGTTTTTGTGGTCAAAGGTCAAGGCCACTGTGACCTTTTATAAAGCACATTTTTTGAATGCGATATCTCCAGAACACCTTGAGGGAATCCTTTCACATTTTGCCCAAACATTCACAAAAGCAGTTGGATTTAATTTCAGTAACCAAAGGTCAAAGGACAAGGTCACAGTGACCTCAAGTATAGCAGCTTGAGGGATTATCTTCAAAATTGGTACAAATATTAACTTGGACTCAGATTAACTACTTAAAATTTGGCGCCTGACAGTCAATAGCCAAGGTCACAGTGACCCCAAGTTCCTGTGAATGTGATATCAGGACTGCCAGTAGGGTATTTCTTTACATCTTGCACAATTCACGTTGACTCACCTCTTTACCCCTCATACTTAAAGGGCCCATATTGTGCAAAATACATTTTCTGGGCTTTTACTATACGTAATTACTTGAAGGGGGTCAGTAGAGACCCTCAAAGTATGAAAACAGTCACTCCGCAGACTTTTTCACTCAGTCCATTCTAAGAAAAATGTTATTGAAACGTTGCGTTTCGTACTTCCTCTCCGTATGATGTCATCATGGAATCGCACTCTTCTCTCAGCCCCCCCCCAGCCGGTACCAGTCCAGCCTCCGAAACCATAGACTGTATATAAGCTCCGAACCCACCACCACCACCACCACCCCTCCACACCGAACGCGACACCAAGCAGACATGTTGCTGAGCTAGCAGCTTGTTAGCTACCACAGGCTAACCACAACAAACAACACTGAAGAAACACTGCAGCGTGGAGGGATGCAAGGAAGACAATGTGTCCGTGCACATTCCTCCTAAGAACGTTACTGTTCGAGACCAGCGGTTACGCTTTATTTCTTCTGACGTGCCGTGTCGGTGTGCTCGGCTCATTTCACCACAGCAACATATCAACCTACAGCAATTCCTCAAGGATAGAGCTGTTCCACACTGCGCACCACATGCTCTACATGCAGTGGTACAGAGTAACGTAGATGTTACTCCATACTGAAACTCCGTACTGTAACTCAGGACTTTTTCCTACATTGGCCGACTGTCCTGCTAAAACTTGAACCAACATGAGGACGGTGTAACTTACCGTTCAGAAACATCCTGTTGTAACCAACTGTAAATATGTGGCTGGTCTTCTATAGCTGCAAACATAACGTGACTTTCAGCTGTGTTTACCAGAGAGATTGTCAATGCGCCAGAATGAGACCGGTGATTGGCCTGGTCGCGTGTCACTCAAAGTGCAGTCAGCCAATCAGGAGGGACTCATAAATAATTAATGAGGCAGGCGAAAACAGCCTGTTCTGTCTGCAGGCAGAAGAGAGGTCATGGAAATACACATTGCAGCAGTTTTTCCGACTTTAAACCACTGATGTATCATCTTAGGGGGACCAATACCTCAAACTAAAGCCCAGAAAGGTGTAAAATATGGGCCCTTTAATGGAAACTCAGTCAAGTCTGCGCTGAACTAAAACAACACAGAGCTGCCTAAGAAGCATTCAGTAGCCAAGTATCCGATTACTTATGAACCCCTAAAAGATTAAGCCCTACATTTGAGGTTATTTTGAGTTGTTTCTACTGTAATGCACACCTGCTCAAATTTAAGCAGGACTTGGTACTTAAATGTAGTATCCATTAGAGCCCGACTGGCCTACAAACATAAGCCGACGTTAGGCTTTATTTCAAATTGAATGTGCAGGAGATCAGTGCATGAAGAATCAACAAAATGTGCAACTGTCCATATTTGTAGGGTCTGGATTGTAAGTAAGTCCCTACCTGGAACTTGTGGATGGTGGCATGTGTGTATATTAATGCCAGCATAAGTTCTGCTCTTACAGAATCTTATCTATTATCATATTATTTAACATGAGGATAATAGTCTGTATTTATATAGCGCTTTTCTAGTCTTGATGACCACTCAAAGTGCTTCACAGTTTCAGTTTCTTAATATTCATACAGTGCATCTATGGGCAGCACATTTTTTTTTTTCTATGAGGGGCAATTCGGGGCTCAGCATCTTGCCCAAGGACACTTCGGCATGCAAATGGGGGGGATTGATCTGCTGACCTCCTGGTTAGAGGACAACTGCTCTACCCCTCAGCCACAGCTGCCCAATAACCAGTGGCCAAACATTCAGTCTTTTAATATTTCAGATGAAGGTTTGTCACCCTATCCCCAGGCTATGAGGCTGAGATCTGTCTCTCCCTGGCACCTACCTGTGACCCCTGAGAGACATGATAGTGGGAAACTGTAGTAACCTGTCGTACTGAGAGACAAATTTATGTAAAGGAGCAATTCCCCCCCCAAAACAAAAAGTTAAACATTACAGAAGTTTCTTATCAAGTCAAATTTTTCTTCTGATGCTGACTCTTCTGACACATTATTATTTTTTGTGTATGTACAAATTGGTTGATAAAATTGAAGTAATAATTTCAAATATTTATTTTCCCCCACAGCCAAAACTGCACCATTAAGTGTGCCTGCCTTACAAGCCACTATGAGGGAGCCAGCTCTGCGGCCTCTGAGGCAACAGGACTCAAATATGTGTGTGTATGTCTGTGTGTTTGTTTATGTGTGCGCGCGTCTGTCTTTTCTCTATTGAGCACATGTTGAAGTATGAATGTGTCAGGTTGTTTGTATGTGCAGAGTTAGTGGAGTATGGATCTGGTGTGTGTTTGCTGTTTGGATGAATGTCTGTGGGAGAACTCGGGGAGGGAGGAATGAAATTCAGAGTATGGATTTAGAAATACCTCAAGACCATCCGGTTATGCTGCTAAATTAAATATGTTGGTTTATAAAAATGGATTAAAATGTCCTTTACACTTGCTTTCTGTGACTGTTTTTTTAACAATATTATGTGTTGTATTTATGTTCTTGAATTATCTGTCAAAGTTTCCATTTTATTTAAATTAAGTCAACAGAATTTGACAGTTTCTCATTAGGGTGTGCATTTGCTGTTTTCAACACTTAATTTAATCTATGTGATGGTCACAGCAAAATGTTTTGGGTTTAAGTTTTTTTCAAATGGAAAAAAAAAGTCAGCCTGTGAGTTAAGCATGAATGGAGCAACTGTTTTTCTTCAAATTTTAAAGAGTTGTTTAATTACTGTGGGATGATTAACTTTGAGATTTGAATTTTGCAGATTAAATTATCTGTTAAAATTGCCAAACTTTTAGGAAACTCGCATTCGAAAAATATCTGGATAATTTTAACTGAAATATGGTGACAGGGTCTGTAAAGAGTACAAAAAGTGCACTTTTTCAACCTGGTAACCAGGATGGACTATTTGAACCCCATATATCACCGACATGATTATTGAATGAATAAATGCTAAATATGCCAGTAATTAATCAGATGAATATTACAGAACTGCAGAGGCCATCTATGGTCTCAAATCCAAAACAAAGGAAGAAAAATGTAATGGGCCATACATTTGTTAAAGTCTATACATTTGTTTAATTTAAGAAAACAATAGTGACTTAGAAATACTCTTTACTTATCACACTATACTTACATTTATCCTCCAACAGTTTTTTAAGTCTTGTTTTTGGACGCTCCTGTCTAGATTAAAACACAAGTATCAATATTACAGAACTAATGCAGATACGATGCAGTAATTAACAGTAAGCCTTGTACTCGTCACATCGTTAGTTGACAGGAAGCTGCTGTAGTACATCCAGATCACGCTGAAAAGAAGGAAAGGGGAGGTGAAGCATCTCACTTGTCTTACTCTTCGGCGTTGATAGAGAACCAAAACAGGAAGTAGAATCTTAAGACGGAACTCCTCCTTTATTGTTTAGAACCAGATGCATAGTTTGGACGAGCGTGAGAATCAAGCCTGGAGCTGTTTGAGATAGAACCCGCTGGTTTGAATCCGTAGTTCACATCGTCCGCTTTATCGGCTCCGTCAAGTCGACGAAAGCAAGACACCGACTGGAAGTGAATGGATTTCGCTTTAAAGCGGACTCTTCGCCGCACAGGGAGTGATGATATGTGGCTGAGGACAGAAGCCACAGCTCTGCTTCCTCCAACCTGACCTTATATCCGCTGTAAATCCACGTGTTCACGTCATTGAAGACGCTCAATGTGAAACATTGCACACCGGAAGCGCTGCGAGCTGTCGTTGTGGAGCATGACTGACTTTATTGGATGTTGTCGGTCTTGTTTTTCCCGCTTCGCAATTGCCTGAGTATGGAGCTCGTGTGGTGTCTGGATAGCACAGCACTTCTTCCACCCGTTGGAGCCGGCAGGTAGCCGGGCAGGTAGCCGGGCAGGTAGCAGGTGGCCGGGCAGGTAGCAGGTGGCCGGGCAGGTAGCCGGGCAGGCGGCCGGGCAGGTAGCAGGTAGCCGGGCAGGTAGCAGGTAGCGGGTGGCCGGGCAGGCGGCCGGGCAGGTAGCAGGGCAGGTAGCCGGGCAGGTAGCAGGTAGCAGGTGGCCGGGCAGGTAGCAGGTAGCAGGGCAGGTAGCAGGCGGCCGGGCAGGTAGCAGGTGGCCGGGCAGGTAGCAGGCGGCCGGGCAGGTAGCAGGTGGCCGGGCAGGTAGCCGGGCAGGCGGCCGGGCAGGTAGCAGGTAGCAGGGCAGGTAGCAGGTAGGCGGGCAGGTAGCAGGTAGCAGGTAGCCGGGCAGGCGGCCGGGCAGGTAACAGGTAGCAGGTGGCCGGGCAGGTAGCAGGTAGCCGGGCAGGTAGCAGGTAGCAGGGCAGGTAGCAGGCGGCCGGGCAGGTAGCAGGTGGCCGGGCAGGTAGCCGGGCAGGCGGCCGGGCAGGTAGCAGGTAGCAGGGCAGGTAGCAGGTAGGCGGGCAGGTAGCAGGTAGCAGGTAGCCGGGCAGGCGGCCGGGCAGGTAACAGGTAGCAGGTGGCCGGGCAGGTAGCAGGTAGCCGGGCAGGTAGCAGGTAGCAGGTGGCCGGGCAGGTAGCAGGTAGCGGGTGGAGTAACTCGGCGGCATGCGGACAGACGTGGAGTACAGCCCGGTGGGAGAGGGGCTGGGGATGCGGGACTTCTGGCTGTATGCGTGGCTGCGGAGGGCGGCGGTGATAGCGGCTCATGTCACCGGTCTGGGCCTGACCCTCATCATCTCCATGCTGTCCAGACCCGGAACCAGTGAGTGAACATAACAGACTATAACCAGTGATGATATAACATGAGCTTCATTTACCAGCTACACAGACGTTAACATTACACCTGCCATGACTCTAGCAGGGTCAACCTATATGCATCTAAATGTTTTAATGGGTTATTCAGATAAATGTATCACATTTGATAATTCCATATAAAGTTTGGTCAGTTGTGCATTGTAAGATGCTCAATGTTTCTCTGTGTTCCAGGTCTGTTTTCTTGGCATCCAGTGTTGATGTCTGTTGCTGTAAGTCTACAGCCACACATGATCTCACCTTACACACACACACACACACACACACACACACACACACACACACACACACGTCATTTAGGTAGACTGATCTGCTCTTGAGTTGAGTTGGTTGCTGGTTGAACACTGCGGATTCACCCTGCTCTGTTACAATTCCCCTCAGTCTTTCCCCTCTGTTCTCCTGCTATGACAGATAACTATCCCATCATCTTCTTGTGTTTGTCTCATGGTCCCAGTGTCATTCATGATCTTGAGAGAACCAGAATACAGTAGATATGTGGATATTACTAATAGAGGGGGAACTCCTCAACATATGAAAACCATCAATGAGATAGAGTAAGTAAAGCTAGCACAGGATGGTCTGCCAAAAACAATGTTTGTAAAGCTGATTGAATTTAGTTTAAGGGCCAGTTAAAGGTAAACTAATAAAAGAATGTAGTCCACTAATAATTCATCTGTTGAATGTGAACTTTGAACATGCCTTTGCCTTCAAATCCTCTGGTCTCTGTGTTGCCATCTTCTTTCCACAGTGAATAATAGATAGGAGTGCTGACACTAATGACTGCGGTGCAGCACTGTCACATATCATGTTACAAACTGACCTAGAACATGTTAGTGAGAACAGCGTTTTACTCTGGACTGGACCACAGGCTGATGGTGGGGTTTCAGTAACTAACTATGGAGTGACGAATCACTGATAGTAATCTGACGTCATAGACTCTGTTTAACGTGTCTGCTTTTCTTCCGCACAAATGAATTAAAAGCAGACACAATAGAAACCATGACTCACTTTGTTAGCACACACCAGATTAGACTGATGTATAATATTTTGTTCATTTAAAAAAAATAATATTGAGCCTAGTATTGCTTAATCCAATCTTTGTCAGTGTAACCTCTGCTCTGTTGTGTTCATTTTATTCAACAGCTCCCCTCTTAAATATGACGTTTTGTTTTGGATTCACATTCAAAGAGATCAATCAAAGACTGGCTCTTCTCTGGCATGAAATAGAACTAGTTAATAAAGTTCAGTCCTGAACTGTGCCACAGTGACATGATGATGACCAGAACAGGACAAGTTGGAGCCTAAGATATAGACAGGTTTCAGAGCGACGTAGTCAGTGACATGCTGAACAGCTAGGGGGCAGGAGACAATCCAAAATGACTGAGGGCTTAGGAGGAGATGAGAGGAGATGAACTGATCTGTATTCAGTATAGAATCCATATTGATTTAAGCACACATTTTGTAAGTGGCCATGGCCATAATGCACAAATAAAAATAAGCTCATTCATCCATCTCTATCTCATTCTTTATTTTACATGGGAACATCTTGTTTTGTCTTTCTTCACACACTTGATACAAATCCTGATGGTCTTTATAAATTCCTTTTCTCTCCTGCAGTACTGCCTGTGTTTGACTGAGGGCATCCTCCTCTTCTCAGCTGAGGGATCCCCTTTCTGCTTCAAATCTCGTAAAGGTAAAATCCGTCTCCACTGGTTCTGTCAAGCTCTGGTCCTGATAACCTCAGCTAGCGGGCTGGGCTTCATGGTGGCCAGTAAGAACATCTCAGAGCGCCCCCACCTGGTCAGCTGGCACAGTCTGCTGGGCATCTGCACCCTGGCAGCCACTGCTCTCCAAGCAGCTGTTGGTATTTGTGTGATCTTCCCTAAGCTGCTGCACCTCTCCTCCTCTCTGCCCAAACTGAAGCTGTACCATGCCACCTGCGGCCTGGTGGTCTACCTGCTGGCCACAGTCACTGTGGTGTTGGCTATGTTCTCAGACTGGTTCCAGGCCACTGTGAAAGGGGTGACCTGGTGGGCCTTCTTCCTGCTGCCCTTCTTCCCTGCCCTGGTGGTGATGAACCAGATCACTAGCGCCTACCTGCTCCGCAAGAAGATCACCAGCTAGGAAGCACAAACGAAGAGTCCGTTACTTTGTTTACCAAGTGACCACACTGGATTCCCACACTGATGGAAGAAGGAGTCCTCAGTTCAAAAATAAAACAGCTAAAGGAAAAGGCTTGACACACTGGTAGTCCCATAGGCAGTAGAAGAACAAAACACCTGGGTGTCTGTCTTACATCACAGGTCTCTGAAAGGAAGTGTTCCTTTCAGCATCTCTATCATTACTAAGTAACTAGAGTGAGGAAATGCTCATTAGTTAAAAGGGCAGGGTGTCTGAGATCAAACATGCATTGTTAATCTGGGATTTCTTTGTTCTCAGATTATTCAGTTTCTCCATTCAGATGAACGTGTGAAGTCATTGTTCACCAGGACATGAGCAGCAGCTCACGCTACTTCAGAGTGCTGAGGTCACACATTTACTCCATCTGAGGAACAAGTTACATAATTAGTGGAATTAAATACACTAATTTCGGCAGAAGTTATGACCTTAAGAATATGGATGTGTGCACATATTGTCATATATGCTACCCCTGATACCTCCTGGACAGAAACTTAACGCACTTCCACTCAAAGAATAGAATAGCACTATGCAAAATAAATGGGTAATTATGTCATTGTATACACGACACCCAGAGGAATATTTGCACTACAAATGCAGCGAAATGAAAAGTCTCAGACACTGTGTTGAGTGGTTTTCAGAAGGGCTATGAGGCACCTGCTGCTGTTCAAGCTTCAGTGATGAATGAGCTGTGGATGATTCTATACCAGCCTGTAAATACTATTTATTGATTGATTTTTTTTTTTGTGTGTGTCTGTTTTGGCTGCTTGCAGGAGCTAAATGAAGCAATACAACATGAAAGCTCCATCAATTAACATTGAATAAAATGTGAAAGTAGTCAGAATATCACTTATCAGCTGGTTGTTCTGGTTTAAGGGCACCTCTACTGTTTGGTTCAGTTTTATGTCTCAATAATGGGATGAATGAGAAATGTAAAATCCCTCTATCTACTCACCACTCGGCCGATGGATGGGTGAAGTGTTTGAGTCCATAAAACACTTTTGGAGTCTCAGGGGTAAACTTCGTTGCAGCAGAATCCAGTACAATTGATTTCAATGGTGAGTCCTTCTTCAGACGTAATAAAACAACAGAACAAACACAACATGCCTCCATACTGCTCCTGTGGTGTCATCCAAGTGTCTGTTAGCCCTGACATTCATATTTGACTCCAAACGAGGTCATTTACACCATGTTTTAATCCTAAATGTCCACTGATATCTCCCTACGAGGTGCATTCAGGGACTGTCAGAAATGCTAACGTCCACTAGTTTAGCCACTTCTGGTGGACTTTTAGGATTAAAACACGGTGTAAATGACCTCGTTTCGAGTCGAATATGAATGTCCAGGCTTACAGACACTTGGATGACACCACACGGGGAGTATGGAGGCATGTTGTGTTTTTTCTGTTTTATTACGTCACTAATGTGTTACACTGTTTACCCCTGAGACTCCAACAGTGTTTTGTGGACTCAAACACTTCACCCACCCCTCCATCGGCATAGGGGTGAGTAGATAATGAGGGAATTTAAATTTCTGGGTTAACTATCCCTTTAATAGTTAGTTGGCAGACACAGTTTGCAACTATCTGGTGAAAAAAATTGAAGGTGTAGCAGTTGAACAGACAGGTATTTTCCTCAGGAGTTGGTGGAGAGCAGACTACAGCTAAAAGACTAGAATGTCAATCAGTAGAGCACATACCTCCACCAAGGCTGAACAATCCTACACATGATTTCTAGTCCTTATGGTATTAGTAGTATAAAAGAAAAAGTGATTTGATAATCAAATTATTTATTTGCAATTAAAATGTAGTCCTTAACAGTGGACCTGAAAACCAAAGTAAGATATTTTACATGTGTATCTGCTCAAGAGAAATAAACCTAACACAATCTTATGACATAAATTATGTGCTTGAATAAGACTTGTATTTGGATCCACACCAAATTGCATGAGCTGATAATTATCCGCCCAATAATAACAATAAATATGCTTGTTTTTAAAAATCAAGATTTGTGTGTTATTCCCAGAACAAATAAAAATGTAGAAAGATTCCCAAGGTTGCTATGTTAACAAAAGTGAAAATGAATTCCTGGATCTGCCCTTAATCTGCACCAACATATAATGGGTTCCTCCAAGGCCCAGGCTCCACCTCTCCACCATGGTCGGTGGAAATCACTTGAGTAGTAGTAGTAGTCGTTTTTGCGTAATCCTGCTGACAAATAATCAAACAAACAGACTTGGGTGAAAACATAACCTCCTTTGCAGTGGTAAAGATTGAATGTTGAACTTGTTCTTTGTTAGGTGGACCTGCACACTACTCCAAATGAATGTCTCCTGAATTGATATTAATGGTTTGGCACCTGTATACTTGGCGATAAAGTAATTGTGATAGAATTGAAGATTTCAGATTTTGATTGTCAATAAATTTGCACAAATTTCTGAAAACGTTTCACTTTGTGACTCTGGGTAATTGACTTTAGATCGATGGGCAAAATTTGTTTTATCCTTTTCCAGATAGATCTACAATACAAAGTGTCCAACAATTGAAGGGGTCTGAATACTTTCTGAAGACACTGAAAAACATCATGTAGCATCTCTGGTTCATGAGCCACTGTTATATCTATGTCATCATGTACATGTGGCTACACATACACAATTCTGAAAGTTGATATTTTAAAATGAGAATAAATTAAAATAAATTCCCATGTTTCTCTAAAAAGTTCATATACACACAGCCACCATATAATGGAGAGAACTCACCTAATCAAGTTATATTTTCATCTGCTTGCTACGTTTACATGTTGATATGTACCAAGTCCCTAGTTAGTGTTGCACTGTGCACACACAATAGCTTATTTGCATAAGATATAAAAACACACCATAACTGTGTCATGGTTATTTGTTGGTTATTCTTTTTGTTATATTGCTTTTAATACAGTAGGAAACACGTGCACTGACTCCTGTGTTGCTTTGTTATAGCCAAAAACACAGATGTCTTCTTTCACATTCAGCTTTGTTCCTCTCTATAGGTTAACATTGGCCAAACTTGTCCAAGTGTTACAAGTCACTTTATGCAAGCAGCTCTCTCTTTGTTGTGTATTGCAAGTTCCAGCATCATGTAAACATAGGTGTGCAGCTAGCGAGAGTTCTCCCTGATCTCCTGAGCAAGGAGGGCTAGGAGGATAACCGAGGACATTTAGGCTAAAAACATGGTCTAATGACACTGTTTTGGGTCGTATTTGAATGTCGGGGCTTAAGGACACTTGGATGACACCACAGGAGCAGAATGGAGTTTTTTTCCCTGTTTTACGTTGAAGAAGTGATCACCATTGACTTCAATTGTATTGGATTTGGCTGCAACGCTGTTTACACCTGAAACTCAAACACTTCACCCACCCCTCCATCGGCATAGTGGTGAGTAGATGAATGCATTTTTATTAATGGGTGAACTAACGGTACACAAAAATGACGGTTCGGTACGATCCTCGGTACAGTTTTGGTACAGTAGAAACAAGTAACTGAAAACAAACTGATTTGTCTGGCTGTCTTTCTTACCTTAGTAATTTTTACAAAAGTAAAATAACAAAATAAACACTCATAAATACAGTAAAATAAATATCCATTAAGGTGCAGCATGTAGAAAAAGAACCATACTTAAACTGCACCTTAATTGTATGAATATCATTAAATATATATATATATATATATATATATATATATATGTAAACTCGTCCACATAGTTTGCAGAGAGGGTTTGATGCCCTGCTGGTACTAACATGTCTTGGCTGTGGGGAACACTCTCCCCAGGGACAGGGTTTATAAGGGCTGGTGTGACATGCTGGCTGAAATGCAGACGAGAGTGAACTTCGTAACGGGGCTCAATTGCTTTCAGCATCTGTTTGAACCCTGCGTTCTCAACAACAGAACGGTTGCATGTCGCTCGTTATTGCTTTGACGTGGTCTGAATTACTTGCAAGCAGCAGCTTTAATGCCTCGGGCAGCTGTGTTTGCACAGAACTCGTTTCTCCTTGTCCCACTAATGTTAGTGTTATTTTCAATGTTAGAGGACATCACTCTGGTGATGCCGTTTCAAAGGAGTCGGCATGTTGGATGTGCTCCCAGCTACATATCCGATTGCAGTTGCGCAATGTCGGCTTTTGGACGATCCACTTGTCTTTGTCCATCGTCATTATAGTGACTGTCACACTGAAGTGTTCCCACCATAGACTGTATATTAGGTTCCCACACAGCAGACTTAGATGATGAGGGTCTTCACACTCCTGTTTGTCTGTGGTCGCTATGACAACGAGCCTACAGCACATCCGCCCCTTCGCCAAAGTTGTGCCTCTGACTTTGAGACCCATACGCACACAAATAAGTTTTGCACGTGGACTCGCTGGATTCGTTCCTTACACGTGCTTCCGAACCAAACATTTTCGGTACGGACCTTTCGGTTCGGATACATGTACCGTTACACCCCTAGAAGATACCTCTCACAAGTTGGGCATCTCTGTAGTGTAAAGCCTTTCTAATTGATCTTGGGAAATATTAAGATATTTAAAGGCTTCAAATATTTCACTTTATTTGTACTGAATCTGAGATGCACCTGTAGATTAAAGTGAAACACGAATTCCAGCAAAATGAATTAAAACACAGTCTTGTCTTGTGATTTTTCTCACTGTAGGGACAGTTGTGTTAAAGACCAGAGGACACAATAAATCCATAAATCGCTTTAATGTCCAGTGTGATCCTCCAGGGGTCAAAGTTCATGGTTCGCAGTGAGGAGCTGATGGTTTTTCTTCACAGATGAAGGTGACAGAGCTGTTCAGCAGGTCGTACATATTGACCTCCACTACCTCTGCCGATGATCCGCCCTGTCTTCCACCTGCCAGAGCCACTAAAACCTGCTGGGCCTGCTCCTCAGAGAGGGTGGACTCCGCCCCTTCACCACCTGTGGGATCTGCTGGAGTCACCTGAGTGCACAGAGGAGTCTCATGTTAAATGTCAATTTATTCTTACACCACCATGCTCTGAAACTTTCAATGTTCCTGCACTTTGGCCATACATACAGTGACACAGTTTGAGGTGGAGTCAGCACTAGTCATTGCTGATTCTAAATTCAAAAGGGCTCCACCAATCAACCTTCACAATCACTTGTGACATTGTTGGACTCAAGATGAGAACCGATGAACACGGATTCAAGTTTTTCACATATGCTGTGATTCTCTCAAACAGTAATCTGACAACCAGTGCAGTTTTCATCAAAAGACATTTCTCCAGATTCACATAAGGACCGTGACCTTTACCTGTGACCCCTGAAATCGAATCACTTCATCTTTGAGCGACAACTGATCAAATATTGAAGAAATTCCCTCAAGGCAGTCACATCATAATCAAGTGAGGCCATCCTGACCTTGTCCTTTGAAAACGTGGGCTAAATTTGAAGCAATTTCCTTCAGGTGTTCCTGAGATATTACATTAACAAGTCAAAATATGTGTTTCATGAGATCACAGTGATCTTGACCATTACCCCTTCGACCACCAAAATCGAATCAGTTAATCGCTGACGCCAAGTGAATGTTTGTACAAAATATGAAGACATTCCCTCAAGCTTTATCCTAAGATACAATTTTCAAGAAAAACTAACCAGTTTGTGTGGCCACTGTGACCATGACCTTTCCACCTTTGGCTTCCAAACTCAAGTGAGTTATTTTTTGACTTCAAGTGAATGTTTGTAACAAACTTGAAGAAATTCCTTCAAGGCGTTCATGAGATTTCACAAGAATGGGACGGACAGACCACGCATTCTGCCAGGAGAGAGCCTTAAGGAAGGTGAGGTTGTATAACGAGTCTGAATGGGGAAGTGGTCGTGGTGGATGAGTGGTCCGAGTCTATGGTTTGAGCACAGGACTTTAACCCAGGAGGTTTGACTCCTGTGTGGACTCAAACATTTATTCTGATTATAATCCTCATTTTATTGAAATGATTCTCTCTTTTCAGTCAGACAGTTTTCAGTGCTCAGCGACAGAGCGGGTCGTCCACTAACGAGAATGTCGGTGGTTCAATCCCCGGCTCCTTCAGTCCGCATTTCGAAGTGTCAAAGACACTGAAGCCTAAATTATTCCGTACTACTGCATTCAAATGGTTCAGGAGAGACTGAAACCTGTGTGCAAATTGCACCAGCCTTTATTCACCCAGTTACTATACAGCTGAACAATATTCTTCAGATTTAATAGCTAACTTGAAAGTTGTTTGTATTGTATTTCTCTCTGACTTGAGTGCAGCAGCATAGCTTCTTACTGTGTGGGAAGTGGAAGCCTTCTCCTCCCCTGACTCCTGCTCTTCCTGTGTCTCCATGTGGCTGGAGACCAGGTGTTCCTGCAGCTCCGGCTGAGATGTGCAGACCAGGGCACAGAGTGGGCAGCTGAAAACCTCACTGCTCTGGCTGATGTGGTGGGTGGCGATATGCTCCTGCAACTCCTCCTCTCCGCCCAAAACAGCTGGGCAGTACGGACATTGCAACGCCGACTCTGCTGAGCCTGGAGGAGGCACAAACAGGATCAGTAAAGATGCCAGATCACGTCAAAACTCACAGTTGTGCTGCACTGCCTTCCTCTTTGACCACAACTACCTCAAAATGTGATGAGGACGAACCATCTTGTTTTAATGCACAGAACTCATGATGCAGCTGCAAGGTCAGATTCAATTGAAGTCTACACTAAAGTGGCTGCTCAGTACTCAGTCGTTCACTGCTTAAGTTGCTGCAGTGAAATGATTTGAAATCATTTTTTTTAAGTCAGATTGTAATGTAAAGACTATAAAGTCTGCTGGCATGCACTCAACTGATGTCCACATTAAAAATGAACTTGATAAAACCACGTGGCATCTATTGCTCTTCTGTTCGTCCTGGGCGACGGACCCTCACACGTGGCTCTCTGAGGTTTCTACTTTTTTTACATCACCAGTAGGGCTGAGCGATATGGCTTCAAATCAATATCAAAATTATTTCTAACTTTATTTTTACTTTAAATCCATTAAGACTTTTTGAACAATTATTTTAATAATAATATACTTTTTAATGTGTTTAAATACATGTCTCAAACTCTGGAGCGAATTAAACAAATAAAAGTAAACTTCAACGACTGTTCATGTCCTAATAACTTCTGATTAGTGACGCTCTTTATTGTTAACGTGTAAAGTGAGCGCAGATCAGCAGGGGAGTGAGGAGGACATGCACAGTAATACAGCACAGTACAAAGTAGTGTGAATGCACGTATTAGGGAAAGTATTAACTGAATTAACCGACATGAGCAAGATTAAAGGGATAGTTCACCGAAAAATGAAAATTCACTCATTTTCTACTCACCACTATGCCGATGGAGGGGTGGGTGAAGTGTTTGAGTGCACTAAACACATTAGCTGTGAGGAATGTGGCGTGTGCTCATTGTGTGAACTGTTGGATTTCTCTCTATGACTGACAGACAGACAGACAGACAGACAGACAGACAGACAGACAGACAGACAGACCAATCCACCAAGCTGCAAACTCACTTTGCTTTTAAAGGGAATGGGAGTTGGCTGTCAAAATGGTTTGTGGCATTTTAAGCCCAAAACAGACCCATGATAAATGAAGACTGTCTGCTGCATAGACTTTTTTTCTGCAGGTAAACTGACAAAAAGATTTGGACACAAACTAAATGCACTTGCCACATATAAAATGAATATAAATCAGTGTGTCTCCCTCAAAAGTGTAGAAGATAGTGGATAATACAAATGGAAATTCTATATAAGAAGTAGACAGCTTAGTGTGTGTGTTTTTCTGAAAGTTTAATATGGTAATATTTATTGTAGCTGTTTGTGTTCATACTGGTAAAAGAATGTGGACACGTGGACCGAGTAGTCTGATCTAACATTTTTCCCGAATTCACCTCTCCATTTGTAAATGGACTGTATTATATATACACGTATTTATATTGTATCTTGCACTTTTTTTGTCTTATTGACAACTCCAAGTCAAAAACCCATTCACTCAAACATTCATACAGTGCTTCTATGCACAGTACTTTTTCTATCACACACCATCCAAATACTGCTGGCACAGCCCTCAGGGGCAATTTGGGGGTTTAGTGTCTTTCCCAAGGAAACTTCAGCATACTGAAACCAATGATCAACTTTCTGGTTGGTGGACAACCCGCTGTACCTCCTGAGCCACTATTGTTTCCTGATTATCAGCTCACTCAAAACATATGTTGATACCCAGTCTGTAGAGGGTCTACCTTTTAATGTTCCTGTCCACTCCAGTATTGTCCTCACCTTGGTGTTCAGACGCTTGATGTTTGGCCACACTGGCGGCACTGGGGAAGAACTTGAAACAAACGTCACACTGGACCAAGGTCTTGAGCTGCCGGGTGTGGTTAGCGAACACGTCAGGGTGGTTGGTCCTGTTATGGTACCACAGGCCTGACAGTTGCTATGGCAACAGACAAACAGATGAAATATTATGAACATGAACACACCCACATTTCGTCCCGCTTCCCAACAAAATTCTAGTACAGTGGAAACCACTTATAGTGTTCATGTTTGTCTCGGGCCAAATTCATCCCTACAAGCAGTGTGTAGCTTCTGTATGATAGGCACAGAACAGAGGGAAAGATAACATCATGTGCACACACACTCCTCTGCTCACTTCTATGCTCCCTTGGTGTCTGCGCCATTGACTCACCATTGTCCTGACTCTGTGCACTGATCAGAAATGAGCTTGGCTTGATCCCGTTCAGGGGTGAGTCACATGGTATTGCTCTCTCTCTCTCTCTTTATCTAATGTATTCTTTCTCTTTCACCCTCACATGTACCGAAAGTTGGTACCGATTGATTTAACGTGAATCAGTACCCAGTAATACCGGCGTTATTCGTTCGGTACCCTTAAAAGTACTGGGTTCAGTACAAAACCCCAATAATAAAAACAGTCATGGAGCATCACCTCAGAACCTGAAGCATCTTCTCTTACCTGGTACGACTTGTTGCAGAGGTCACAGCTGAAGGGCTTGGCTCCAGTGTGTGTGACTTTGTGCTTTTCCAGGAGGACGGCGCTGGTGAACACTTTGTCACAAGTTGGACACTTGTGGAACTCCTTAGGGTGGAACTCCTGGATGTGCTGCCGATGATCCTCCAGTGACGAGAAGCTGAGACAGCACTTCTGACAGTCATGGGGCTCGGACAAGTCTGACAGAGAGCAGGAGGAGGTACAAAGAATGATATCATATCATAATCCTTATGATATTATGTTTGTCATTTATAATTCTACACGAGTCAATTGTTATCAAAGTCATAAAATATAGCAATGTTTGTTACAAAAACATTTTAAACATTTCACTCATGTGACAAAACATGATGCAAAGAGCCATCACCTGAATGAATGTGAAGATTTCTTACTGTGGAAGGTGTGTAGGTGGACAGTGAGTCCACTGGCCTGACTGTAACCTTTGCCACATTCCCGACACACATACGGACGATCACCGGTGTGTGTGCGCACATGACGTGTCAGTTCAATGGACTGAGCAAAGACAGCCTTGCAGTACTGACATACATACATCTTCCCTAAACACAAAAAGACAAAGACATCAGGACGCTCAATGCAAAGCTTCGATTTTTATCCTTAAGGAACAACTTTTCACACTGCCTCACCATCATCAGTTACAAACATTTAGTATTTATTTAAAAAAAAAAATGTATTGGTTACCATTATGGAGTCCAGTCACAACATTTCAATAATATCATTTACCGATTCTTAGTGGAAAAATATGATAAAGATATGACCATTTTCTTGTTGAAAAAAATATGTAAGCTAATTGTAATTAATAGCCAAAAAGGGTTCCTCTCTTACCATCAGAGTGTTTCTTCTTGGTGTGGTATGCGAGAGCAGCAGCCACACTGAAGCTCATGTCACAGTGTTTGCACTGGTATGGTTTCTCTCCTGTGTGCAGCCGCATGTGATTTTTCAAAGACGAGTTGGCACCGAACTTTGCGCCACATTCCTCACAAGCAAACGGCTTTTCTTCAAAGTGTTCTGTTCGTTTGTGGTAAATCATGCCTGAAAAGAGACAGAACACACTTATGCTCTATCTAAAATTACTTAAGTCATTGTGCTTGGCAATAAACACCTCAGAGAAACGCTGTCTGACCAGATAGTCACCTTAGATGGTGTTAGTTTGGCCCCTAGCTCTACTGTGAGGAACCTTGGAGTTATGTTTGACCAGGACATGTCATTTGACCCACATATAAAACAAGTCTCGAGGACAGCTTCCGTCCACCTGCGCAGTATTATGAAAATTAGGAACATCCTGTCTCAGAAGGATGCTGAGAAACTAGTCCATGCATTTGTTACCTCTAGACTGGATTACTGTAATTGTCAGGATGTCCCAGTAAGTCTGTGAGCAGCCTCCAGCTGGTACAAAATGCTGCAGCATGAGTGCTGACAGGAACTAGAAGGAGAGATCATATTACTCCTGTCATAGCTTCTCTGCATTGGCTCCCTGTAAAAGAAAATAATTTAAGATCCTGCTCCTTGTATACAAAGCCCTTAACAATCAAGCCCCTTCATTTATTTGAGAGCTCATAGGCCAATGTCCCAATTGATCACTTCGCTCCCTAAATACAGGCTCACTTATGGTTCCTAGAGTCCAGATTGGGTTTCTTGAAGAGGGGATTGACCATTAACGTTTTTTTAAAAGGTCGGAAAGTGAGGAGATTCATATTTTTGTAGTTTATCAGGAGAAGCTGTAGTAGCAAGATTTAAAAAGCTTGGTTGGGACAGGGTCTAAAACAAGGGTCTAATCATTATTATTATTAATAACTGATGCTGCTATCGTTAATAACATCATTACGTACATAGATATCACTCTTATTATAATTTTCATTATAACAGCCAGTCTGATAGAGCTTAAATATGACGGTTACACAGCTTTTCCATGCCCCATCTCCCCTCTCTTCCCCATTTTTTCTGGTGGCCACCCACATTGAGTCTGGTTCTAGAGGTTTCTTACAGAGTCTTTTCTCTCCACAGTCGCCAAAGTGCTGCTCATTGTGGGAACTGTTGGGTTTCTAAGATCTTGACCTTACAATGGAAAGTGCCTTGAGATAATGTATGTTATGATTAGGTGCTATAAAAGTAAAATTGAACTGAATTCATAGAGTGACCTGCAAGTTAATACCAAACTTTCTTCATCATGTAAAAGCAACATGAGAGTAATTACACTACTTGAGGATAGGATGATAATGATATGTTATTGTTGCAACGAAAAATTCTTCAAGTTCATCTTAAGGGGGAAAAATAAATAAAGACATTTAAAACGTATAGCACAGTATAAGTTATTTTTATAAGTAAATAATAACGATTCTTAACTTTGCCATGGACATTTGTGTGAAGCACTTTGTAACCTTGTTTAGATAAGTGCTATATAAAAGAGAAAGAGAAATGACAATAACATTTTTCCTGGTCATCTGATGTTTTGTACAGGTCAAAAGGTTACAAATTGTTCAAATTTGTTTCAAAATAACATTCTATTCTAATAACACTCTATATCACACAAACGTATATTACACATCAGAAAATAGAAAAATATCTTCTGATCACCTAAGTTCTGAGCAGTCTGCCTTCTGCCAAATTTGACTGGTCCTTGGTGGGATACGGTGTTGATCTCATCCTGTAATGGAAGGCTGTGTTGTGTGTAACACAGCTAGGGACAACCTTACACATCTTCAGTGTGTACATGAGTGCTCCACTTGTATGGTCACTTTTCAGGATGCAAAATACACTAAAACACCCTCTTCTTTTTACAATTAACACTAGTTCCTCCAATTATCCACTCACATGACTTCTCATATCACTGCTGTACTTGTTCTTCCAGAGCTGTTCTGAAAAGTTCACAGCTTTTCAACTAGAAGTGTTGAAGCGGCTGCACAAAAAGGCGAAGCGCTCTAGAAAAAGATTGACAGTGCTTTTTCTCCGGAGGCCAAATACTCCTGTATATGCTCTCTCCTCATTGGGAACAAAGATGAGGTGCTCAGAGAAATGCTAAATGTACACATACTTTAATGTGTCACATTTCAGTGTGTAAAAGCTAACGTAAAGACAATGTTATTAAAGCTTTATTATCCCACCGACTCTCACCTGATGGGTGGGCAAAGGTCCGTCCACAGAGGTCACAGGCCACCTTCTTCTTAACACGCATGGTGTTGCGGTGAGCTTCAGCCTGGTGGCGTTGCAGGGCCCGCTGGTTTGGCAGCTTCTTGGTGCACTGTGGACACTGCTGCTCACACTCCTTGGACATGGAGCAACGTTTCACATGGGCCAGCATTCGACACTTGTAGGCAAAGCCCTTTTTACACCAGCGGCAAGAGTAAGGCTTGGAGGAGGAAGCAGGGGAAGGGGAGTCTATTGTATCTTTCTCATCATCTTCAGTCTCCTCCTTACTGTTTTCTTTCTCTCCCTCTTCCCCCTCCAGTTCTTCACTTTTGGTGCTGCTCTGCTGATCTGACACGGCTGTAAAAAACAGAAAAAAAACAACATGATCACCATTATCACAACAAGAAGATATAAGAGCACTGTAATGATGATTAATGGTTTTCACTTCTGTCAACAGAAAACAGGCTTTGCAAACAGTTTTGTTTGAAGATGCAGAGAAGAGTGACACCATGCTACACCTTACCTCTTGTTTGGTATCTCTTTGGCTCCTGTGTGCTCCTCTCCTCCTCCAGCAGAGAGACAGAGGCTTTCTGTTGGACTGTCTGGAGAAGCCTGCTGAGCACTCCCTTACTGAGCTGCCCTTCATTTACTCTGCTCATTAGTTTCTCCAGCGCTGATCTGGGATCTGCCTCCTCACAGCACTGACACACAACCTGGAATAATAAAAATATAAAAAAATCTTAAAATATCTTCATTTGCCTCAACTACAGATGGAATTAAGCCTTAATTTCAATTTTAATTCAATTTGTATAGCGCCAAATCACAACATAAAAATGCTTTTCATTCACTGCTAGTTGAGGGTTCTTCCAGTAGTTCAAAGCTAGTTTACTGTGTACTGGGCATGAGGTTAATCTTCAGGTGCTGGTATCATGTAAGGAGTAGCAATAAAATCCAGTAACCAGTAACGTTTGGATGATGCAGTATAAAATCCCAAAAGAAAGCCAAGCTATGACCCCTGATCTGCTGATAGAGCAAGAGCGGCTATTTTATGTAGGAATATACTGTAAATAAAAAAATACTTAAGTTGACCATAATGCTGGCAGGGTTTTAATTTTAAATATCTACAGAAGTCTATTCACAATACCCTCAGTTCATTTTTCAGCAATCGTACATGTGTACATAGACAACTGGACATCCAACAGGCTTCGTCCGTCGAGGTTGAACTCCCACTCATCAATTCAAACTGAAGAAGCCTCTTGGATGAAACATGAAACGTCTTCAAGGAACACAAGCAACTCCAGTTTTCTATTTGCCCATGTACAACTCGTGAAAATACCATAACCTGGATGACTGACAAGAGTCACAGCTCAGTTCTATCCAAGCATTATTGTAGCACAGGTAACTCCACCCTGCTCCACACATTTTCTTTTCTTTTCGCTTTATCTGAAAACTGACAGTATGTAATATATTACCCAGTGTGTGGTCTGTGCTGTACTTCAGTCTCTGGCACACTGGCTCATTCATTATAACTCTATTCAACTGTGTCACATGATTCTTTTCATCCAATGAAAGTGAACAGCAAATACGTCTGATAAAGAAAACACCAGAATAAAGATGATTTTCTAGAACTTTGTTGTTCGACCATACAAAAGTTTTTGCTTTCCTTACAACATGTATGTCTGTATCACCACAATTATTTTATTAAATTCTCTGAATTGAACTGAATTTGAATTCAAACCTCTGTGCCAACCTCTGTGCATTACAGCACTTAACCTACACCTTTATTAATAATTAATCTACTTATTCAATTCCGACAGTCTCATTGCTGAATAAACCTGGTTACTCTTCATGGCAATAGGTTGACCTGAATTATCCTACTTTCTAAATCAAGTCCTAGAGTGAATTAGATGCAGTTGATTGTAATTTCTAATTTGATGTAGTTGATCTGAACGAGGATGGAGCAGGAGAAATGTGAAGAATACAGCAAAAAGGTGGATAGTAGAGCACAGCAGGGAAATACATATGTAGTTTAATGGATGTGTAAAAAAAAACATTTTAGCAAACTATGTTGAAGATATTTTCAGATTATTTTTCTAACTGTAGTATACCTGTCTCTCCTGTTCATCCAGGCTGCTCTGTGCTGCTTGGCTCAGCAGCTCCAGGACAGAGGACATGTTGGTGAAGAGTTCCACGATCTGTGAGAAATGTTCCAGTGAAGGACCAGTGGCAGACTCACTTGACACCTTGGCTATCGTTGCAATGGTGTTGTTTTCTTCCACAGCAGTTTCTGAGGGTCTGGCTGCTTCAGGCGCTGTGTACACAAACATGATAACATGGAGTTCAGTAGTAGTAAAAGTAATAGAAGTAGTCACAGTAAAACATTGTGGTTGTGGTGTTTGTTGTGGGATTGTTACACTGGATTCCATTAGACTGAAACTGACCTGAGGACTCAGTGAGCTCCACACAGGCTCTTTTACATAGTGGTTCCTCTGCCTCATCACAGTCACCCTGACAGTCTTCCTGCTTTAACTCTGTCTTCAGCTCTGTCTCGTCTGAAGTGGACTTGTCCATGTTGGATGAGGCTGAACCTTCTGGGCTTGTGCTCTGGACTTTGTTGAGGTTTGACGTCTGTGTTGATATGACTGAGGCCAACGGCTGCTGGTTCACAAGGCTGGTGAGGACGTTTTTAAAGCCAACAGCTACGTCGAACATCTGCAGGTTGTCTGCAGCGGCAACGATGCGACTGACGTTGTGTTTTCCCTGAGGCAGCTTGCCGGTGTACACCATGTCCAGCAGACACCCAAACTCCTGCGAGGAAACCACAGCTGTGTCGATGGAGATGGTGTCAGATCCATCCAGGAGAGACCTGACAGATATGACGACAGTTTTACAGTTTGAGGTCCCAAACAATAAAAGTAACTGGTTCCATGGCAACACTCACACTTCAAAAAAACAATCCATACCCACTTTTATTAAACTTTAAGATGATGCACTAGTCTCTGACTGAGTCTAACACTACCTGCGCAAATATTTTGCAGATTAACTAGTAATGAATTTGTAATACTTGAGCCTTGAATGAATTGGTTGAGAGTTGAACCTTGCTTTATCAAGACTTGAGACAAAACTCGGCTCGAGACTTGCTCAAAATATTTAAGTATATGAATATACCAGAGACACAAGGCTCTTGTGCTGCGTTTGTTTGCCACAAATCGTGGGTCGAGGCTGTTCACGCTGCTCTGCACACCATGGACATGACTCTGCACACACATCCAACACGTGTGCAGCATCATCACAACACCCTATATAGACAATAATGGAAGAGCCAGACGCAAAAGCTGCCTTTCACTGATAATGTAAATATACATTTAGATTTGCCCTAAAATGCTACTGCTGCAACAGCATGGAGATGCTGTATTGTTTTTTTTAAATCTGGGTTTTACAGCTCAAGACAAAATGAATGGCTGTATGACAAACCAAACATTTTGATAACTACACTGAATATATAAGAAGTCGGATAACAGGTAGGATAACAACAGAGTGCATTCACTTTTTGGGAAATGAGTGTATTGTGTATGTGTTAGATGAATAGATCATCAGTGGCACTTCTTGTGCAACATGAACCCCCCTTAAAGGGATAGTTCACTGAAAAATGATAATTCCCTCATCCACTCCCCATTATGCCGATGGAGGGGTGGGTGAAGTGTTTGAGTCCCCTAAACACTTCTGGAGTCTCAGAAGTAAAGTTTGTAGGAGCCAAATCTGATACAATTTAAGTAAATGGTGGAGACTTCAGAGGTAATAAAACAACAGGAAACGAGGTCATTTACACCATGTTTCAATCCTAAATGACCGCTGACATCTTCCTACGAGGTGCATTCAGGGATCCTCAGACACACCACCGTGTAGCTAAATCCGCTAGCTTAGCCACTTCCGGTGGACTTAAAACCCAGTTTAAATGACCTCGTTTCGAGACAAATATGAATGTTGTGGTTTGCGGACACTTGGATGACACCACACGAGCAGTATGGAGGCATGTTGTGTTTTTTTTTTTTTACCTCTGAAGTCTCGGTCACCATTTACTTCATTGTATTGGATTCGGCTCCTACAAAGTTTACTTCTGAGACTCCAGAAGTGCTTAGTGTGTTAGTACTGTGTTGAGTGTAATGCAAACAGTATTACCGGGTTACTGCAGTGATTGTATACCAAAGTTTAAAGACTCCTTTAAGTGTGATGGTTTTGGAGACACCTAAATATTGACCTGTGTACCTTGAGTTAAGATTTGACACTTGAGTTCAAGCCCATCACATATTTCACTTGAGGTAAATCATCTGCAAACCATACTATAAGGATCACGTTTCATATTCCATGCTGTTACTACCTGAAGAGCATACTGGAGGCCGCCAGCACCAGTTTGTGTGCTCGGTGAGGACTGTCTCCCACCAGGATGGTGCAGTCACAGAAGTGGCCCTCCTTCCTCAGCGCCCACAGCTGCTGCATCAGCTGACTGCTGTAGTTGGGTAGCTCCATCATTTTCTGTGATGGTCTGGGGAGGGGCTCAATCTTCTGCTCTTTCTTTTATGGACAGAACATAATGTCATTCCCAGGTCAGAGGAACCATGTACAGTAATCTAAGAAACAGAGAGCATGTCGTTATTAGGATGCACAGAACAAACACTGCCTTGAGTCGGATGGTTAATGTTCTCCAGTCAGTCACTGAGACCGGACTAAACAAGTCAAGTGCTTCGGTAGACTCTTCTATAACGTGGACTCTGAGTTGTGTGTCTGTAACACAATGTCCCGCGTCTGCTGTTTACAGTTTGTTTATGAAAAGTGTCGCGTCAGTGTGTTTGGTAAGATGCTGGCCGCCATTATGGTACTCATATTCACCTCAGTCAACATTTACTGACAATACACAAGCTAATCAGCTCTAGCATCTATCGATAGCTTTAGCTACACATGCTAATGTCATATAGAAGATAAACGCTCTGTTCAGTGGGTGAATTTCGCTGGAACACAGGAACAGCTAAGCTGTGATAAACCCGGTGTCCCTCTGACATGCAGCTCCCACTCACTGGATGTCTTTACCTTGAGTTATTCAAACGATCCGTCTCTTTATTTAAACGCTTTTGCTGAACAAACGTGTTGTGCGCAATAAAGCTTGGCCATTTTGAAGATGGCGACCGGCGGTACGGTCTATAAATTGGTCCGGTTCCGGTTTGGAAACTGTCTGCCACCATGCTAGCCCGTTAGCTCTTCAGTTCTTTCTGTCTGTACGTGATAAAACAGAAACACATCTTGAACATAACTAAATCGTTTAGACCAGTTAAACTGTCACATACATTCACTACAAGATCGTTTTACTTGAGAACAGTGATGGCGGCGGGGTGCTGGGTTGAAGCCGACCAGTAGTTCCCCTCAGTGCTGAAGGATGAAACAGACAGCTTTTTAAAAAGCGTATGGGAGAAGTAAAACACAGTGTTGCGCACAAACCTGTCTCTACCAGGGCCACATACTCAGAATGATGAAACAGAGTTTCACAGAGCCACTAAAGCACCGACATGTCCGATTTTGTATCTTGTGCGCACCAGATAAGTAAAATAATCTCCCTATACTATAGGGAGATTATTTTACTTGTCTTTCTATAGGGCCTATAGGAACAAGTAAATGGATGATTGGCCTATGCTTTATTATTATTATTATCTTTTGCCTGTTTACCACAGGGCTAAGCTGCTTTTATAGCTTAGAAGAGCTGCAGAAATTTCGTTATGACATTCCCCAGGTGACAATTAAACTTGTTCAGTAGAGACGCACATGAACTTTCAGTAAATTATCTTTAGAGAACAAGATATTTGTTGTGTGTGAACAGTGGAGTATTCCATCACAGTGACTGAATGACTCCCAATTCACAATAGCACAGTAAATGATCATGGCTGTATTTACCCACCAGCTATATCACCCCTCTATCCAAAGTACATGTCATCTTGTCATGTTCAGGTAAACTAATGAAACCATGATGGAGCTTCTCTGTGGTTTAGTGGTTAATGTACCTGTTGTGAGCTGCATTGTTCTGTAGTAGTTACTCCAATAAACAATGTACCACCAATACCACATTTCAACTGGGAATTTGTAGAGCATTTAATACAAGTATTTTAGGACAGAGTGTTTTGAAAATAACTTTATTGTCCATAAGAAATAACTGTCAGAGGAAGAGAACATTAACTGCTTGCACTCACTCAAGGTTTGCACTGCTGAGACGCCTGCAGGAATCAGCCTCTATACATAGAGTAGCTGTGTCTCGAAATGCCACATGGAGTATTATGGATATAGATTTTCTATAGGAGGTAATAAATGTTCTAACATTAGAGAGCAGTTATATTTGTAATACTTGACAATTACTCGTGCATTCTTTTGACAAACCTGAAAAACTGTGCAGTGAGAACACAAGCTTCCACACAATGGAGAGAAACACTTTCTTTCATATTACTTCTGCCATAATTTAAAATAGTGAAAAACAAAGCTTTTTTCAAAAGTAACAGTAGGACTGAACTGGAAACAAGCTTTAGAATACAGAGATCCACTTAACTTCCTCAACATTGAACAGTCCTTCAGAATGACAAGGAACTTTAAATATCAAAGGCCAGCTAATCCTTTGTACAGCGGCTTTCCAACATAGTCACAGTTTTATTAAAGAACCCCTCATCAAATTGTAAAAAAAAAAAAATTAAAGCACTTATTTATATATATGGACACTTGACAAATTCAAGCTTTTCTCTGATAATTTCTCTGTCATCTGTCCAATTCAAGCATGGCTACAGCACAGCTTTCCTCAGTGTCCGAGAAGCCCAGTGCCTGCAGAGAGACACAAACATTGACACTGAATCAGAACCTTTCAATAAAAGACACCAATACAACAAAAACAGCAAGTCAGTAATATTTTTGAAATGATCTGATAACATAAACAAAATAACAGTGTGGTGAAATTCAGAGCTTAACAGTCAAACTCAGCAGTACGGATACAATTTAGTCCGGTACCAAATGTATTTATCTTTAATACCAAGCAGGTAAGGTCAAATCCATGCATTCACAGATCGAAGTCGGAATTAAAAATTCTACAACAAAGAGAAAGGCATGTAACAATACTCCAAGCTCCAGAGCTCTGAACCAGTGGCCACACCTCTGAGGGTTTTCAAACAGAATAATGAAGTAAATTCAGTCTGATCATCAGGGTTGTCCCTCTCAGCTTTAATACATCGATGTAGACAAAACATTAACTTCCTCCATGATGAAGGGAAAAACAAAAACAAATGCTCACCTTTGAATCCCTCTTCAGGCATTCTCACTGTGAAGGAAGGATATGACTGTATAAGAACATTATCATCATTTGACTTTTTCATTTTAAATAAATCAAGACTAATGAGTCATCTACAGTGGAGGTGAAGATAAGGCCTCTTACCCTGGTAGACATCATCCATTGCAGCAAAGTCTGCTATTGGCTCATCAGCCTGAGGGGGAACAATGGAATGAATGTTTTGGATTTTAGATGATTGATTTCGATAAGAATTCAGCGTTAAAGGTGCAGTGTTAAGGATTCCTCTGTGACCATCCAGCCACTGGAGATTCAAAGAAGCTGTACCTTCAGACAGATGATGCTTTCTGGAATGACGCCCAGACTGCCCAAAGTGGCCGAGTCGTCTGTCAGACTTTTTCCATCAATGGAGAGGTTCTGGTCAAATGGAGCCACAGAGAAGGCGTGCATAATCTAAAGGATCAAAGGGAAGTTTGTTTTAAATTTTTTATATGACTTATTATATCATATTATTATTAATAATGACTTATTATTATTACACTTGATCCGGTTATTTGGAGCCCTCACCTGTATTTTCAGCTCTTTAAGTGTCTGATTAGCTGAAACTATGAGTGCTTTCTCTCCTCGGAGTTTCCTGTGCCGGGTGCTTCTCCTGATTCCACCTAGTTTGGTCATGTTGCTCACAGGAACAGCCGCTGCTGAGGCTGTGCTGCTGTCACACAGCTTTAGCCGCTTTGCACCATCTTCTGACTGTAAGAAATGTATGATTTATGTTAGGTACAATCAATTACTATTGGACATCATGGTTTGTTTGTGACACGGAACCATCTGGAAAGTCTTTGTTGGAAACAGAAAGGGCTGGTGCTTTCAAAAAAGTACTTGGTAAATGGTCTGTATTTATATATCGCTTTTCTAGTCGTGATGACCACTCAAAGTGCTTTTCAGTACAGTTTTACATTCACACACAGTCATACAGTGCATCTATGTGCAGCACTTTTTCTGTATGTGATTGGATGAACCATCTGTCTATCACTGACGAAGCCCATCGAGAAAAGAGTGAAAACACGTTTTCCACTGAGAAAAGTCTTCAGAATGATTCTTTGCTCTTTCAATGAAGAAATACTTTCCGTGCAAATGTCTTCAGGAGGAAACATTGTTGTTGACAGTTGCTTGTCATAGATGTCACACATCTGAAGGAGCCTGTATTTCCTCCCTCATAGGACACTGATTGATCTGAACAACTGTGGTTCAGCCACAAGTAAATAGCTTGGAGCTTGGACAGCTGGATTCTCTCTTTTGTGAAATCTGTCTGTGTCACAAGATTCCCTTTTATAAGTTCCACTGGTTTTACTGTCCACTGGTACTGTTAATTGAATACTGATAGTTGAAAGAGAAAACATGAAGGCGGCATCAAAGAGCAACAAAGACAGATGGAGAAAATTAGGGTTTTAAAACAACGTTGTATTTACTTTAAAATAACAATTTGATGGTACACTGACTTGTAATAGGGAGATTGATGACTTTCATTCTCACCCCGCACCTGTGGAGCCAAAGCCTGTTCTTGCACCATAGAACGTATATTAAGCAGGTGTAATCTGCAGTGCCAAGTGGCACACACACCACCTATTATGGGTCTTCAGGTAGCCATTAGCAGCAGCTAGCTTGGTAATTCTGTCTTTCATTTGTCATCCCCTTCAATTAATTTTGGCTTCGATTTCTGAAGAGGTAATAAATAAGCACACATGCAGGCTAAATATGTACAGGTGCAGAACATAAAATCATTCACTCCACTACGTCTTCAAACTGTATGGCTCCCAGTAAAATATTCATTTATTGGTTTAATGAAGCGAAGTGTCCTTGGGCAAGATGCTGAACCCCGAATTGCCCCTCATAAAACAAAAAAGCGCTGCTAATAGATGCACTGTATGAATGTGTGTGTGAATGTAAAACTGTACTGTAAAGAGCTTTGAGTGGTCAAGACTAGAAAAGCGCTATATAAATACAAAACCATTTACCATTTAATTGTATGTTTCGATGGAAGGTGGAGAGTTACATAATGTTGTTATTCTATGCTCTTTAAAAATAATGTGAACAAAGGGAATTTACCAGAACAACCAGGATGTCTAGTTTGATTGTATTTACACAGGGAGTATTTGGCTGCCTTTACTACTGTTATGGTCGCTCCTGTTACAACTGCTGCTTGCAGTCAGTGGATATCATGTGTGTGTTGTCACCCTTAGTCTACTGCTGTAGCATGGTGAACCTACCTGGCTAAAGTCTGGGTCTATCTCTCCATCCACCTTCGGAAGTTCTTCTTTCTCGTCCTCTGCCTCAGAGCTGCTGGCGTTTGTCTCCGGAGCTGCCTCCTTTAACAGCTATGCATCATATATGCAATGTAGAAAAACACAAACTTTAAGACTGCACATTAGACACTACAGTTGGTGACAAAATACCTCTGTCTGTTTAATTGACTTAAAATTTGCTTTTTATTGTACCCTCTGGTCTTCGATGACTTTCCGGATGTAGATGGTTGCCTGGGTGTACTCTCTGAGGTCCCTCTGCTGCTGGAAAAGGAAGCTCTCTCTGCACTCCCAACACAGATCTAAACACAATAACACACACACACGTGCAGGCACACGCGCACACACACGCACACGCGCACACACACACACACACACACACAAAGAGTGTAACAAAGAAACTTTAAAAAAGGCTTAAGATTCAAAATGGCCATTAAATTTATCAAAAAATTCCAAATGCATATTCTACTTTTTTTTTTAGTTGCATGGACATTTGATACTTCTTGATGCTAAAAAAGTGTAACTACCATCTTATAAAAGCTGTGAATCCAAGTTCTACACAAAGGAAGAACTTTTTATTACAGAAAATACATTTTTGTCAATATTTAAGCCTACAGGCACTGAATGTTTGACATTTGAAAATAGATGAGTGTAATCTTATTTTTAAGTATATGAAAGAAGTAAATATAAATATTCGAGGTAAAACATTTGGGATAACTGTAGTCTCACCAGGCTGAGTGGTGAACTGGGTGGTAGGTCCACTTGGTGTGGTTTGTTTGAAGCAGTGGATGGAGATGGGCTGGTCCACAATGAAGAGTCTGCTAATCACTTCCCATTCGTTGGGCCAGAGCAGAGCTATACTGTGCAGGACAAACAGCAAAACAGGACATCACAACAGTGTGCAGTCAGTATGACTTGAGGTCAGGTCGTCATATATTTTCATTTTATTAATGCAACTTGCCCAGTTACTTTAAAATAATTAACCCAGCTGTTCAGACCTTATCAAGAGTAGCTTAAGAAAGTAAACAAAGTTTGTACGTGAAGCATGACTACTGCCCATTCTAAGTTTAGGGTTTAGTGTTTGTTTTGGATGTTCTTGAAAGTGAAGTTTAACTGCTGTTCCAGTTTTTTTTTAGTTTAAAAATTGGGAGTTAGGTGAGTTAACTCTCACTATATACACAAGTTGATTTTGACTTTTACAAGTGAACTCCACAAGTCACTTTTAGATAAGCAGAACTCACTGTTGTGCATCTCCGCTGATCAGGGAGTCATGGGTAAACATGAACCCTCCATGGGGGCAGAGAAGCAGAGTGTTGCCCACATTAGACACTGGAGAGGATTTTGTGGGTCTCCTTGAAAACACACAGATGGGAGGAAAAAAAACATTTGATGTACTGACTAAATCATACTGTAAAATAGTTTGTAAAAACAAACATAAATTACGAACAATCATTACTAATGAAGCAAATCTGATAATGTCATTTCATCAATTTCACTACTGAAACAAACATACCTGATAAATTTTCTCCACTCATCCACAAAGAACAGAGGAACTATGTAAAGAACATCTGTGCCCTGTAGAGACAAGCCAGAGAACAATTAGTGTATTCATCTACCAGCCACAGTGATAATCTGTCATAACACTGTATTAACTGTAACACACACACACACACACACACACACACACACACACACACACACACACACACACACACACACACACACACACACACACACACACACACACACACACACACACCTGAGGCCACTTGGTGAGGGTTGGCCGATTCTTCTCATTGAAAAGGTTGAGCAGCTGGTTCTTCTGGTCCAGGGCCATCATCTTACTGATTGCCTCATTGTCCTTCTCCTCCTGTTCTAACGTCTGGACACAAAACAACGATAACTTTTTATTCTTAAAATTACTCAATGGCTTACATGCTGGACATATCTAGGAACTGTGGAGGCATTACTGTGTCTGTATGACTACAGCTTTCATCAGTTTGGCTCCCTTTTTTGGGGGTGGCTGTGGCTCACGGGGGAACCCTGTGTAAATAAAGCCCTTTAACATTCCCTTTATTTCCAGGCTGGGGATTAAGGTGAAGCAACAGAGCCTAAACATCTCTTATGCAGCCAATCATAACAGCAGTACTGTGCATAATTCAACCTTTACATTTACAATTTCAAAGTAGGCATAGACAAACTACAATTTGTAAAAAACATTGTAGTTAGGGGTCAAAATAAAACATGACAATTACATTTTTAAGGATTTAAGTGAGGGACCAGTTTATTGCATCCCTAAATGGTTTTTAAATAGTTGTATTTCAATCTGCTTAATTCTTACATACATTTTGAAAATTGCATTAGAAAATGATGTTCATGGCAATGTTTGGGAAAAAACTGAGCAAATAGGTTTTTATGCTCATTTGAGATAGTTAACATGTTTCACAGAAACATCTTTTCTGAATAAGTTCTGTCGTAGCAAACATTTAGCTCACATGACTGATGAGCTTTTTCCAGTGCTTGACAAAAAGAAAAAAGGTTCTTGTTATGCTTCAATTTTACTGCAAATTTGACAATTATATAGAGACGTGGCTAATGTCTTACTCACCAGGCACTGCTGACAGGGCTCTTGGTTTTGGGTGAATTCTGGGGCTTTGGAGAAGTATGCCCTTAGCTTGGTCCAAACTTCAGTGGATACTAACTTCCGTTCAGTCTCGAGAATAGTCAGACCCCCTGCAGCAGGATCAAACACACACATTTAAGAGCCAGTGCATCAAAGATTGAACTGTGGGTTCTATTGTAATAGTGACAGTTAAGATTTTTTCTTTAATCGTAGTACAATGTCAGTGTTAAAGGGTTTATAGATGCAAATGATAGGACGTACCATGACTGCAGACAATGTCTTCATTGAAAGTCTTCATCTCATCCTCGTTGCCCTCTGAGAGCTCTGAACTGAACTCTACAACCAAACAATTCACCAAGAATGTTAACAGTAGGGTTCAGTATTGAAAGCCAAACCACTATCGATTGACGATATATTCGCACAGGTGTTTGTGTCGCCATTATAAGCGAATGCATGGAAGGACTTTTTGCCAAGAAGAATATAAAATCACCTGATCATGGCAAGCAGAAGTATCTTCGAAGAAATTCTTAGCAAACGTGCAGCAAAAGATTCTAACATGATGGATTTACCTGCTCTATATGCAAATAATCCAGACTATCATTTGTGTTCTTGAAAACCAAATTATGTTGTTTTCGCCTAGTCTGAGTTTTCAGATGTGTCCAATGACACTGTATGTGTTTGTGTCGGTCTGTGTCTGCGTGTCAGAGAGGGAGAGAAAGAGATGGAGCAGAGTGAGGATGGAATGAATGACTGAATGCACACAGTTATGAAGAGAGATTTGAGCCATTTAAGAAAAGTATTAGTCATTATGGGGTTATGTGTGATATTGTGGCTATAATCAAATGAATGTAAGGACACTGAGAAGAGTAAAAAAAAGCATTTAAACTGTACTGAATCAGAAACGTCAGCTGTCGGAGTATGTGTTTGTGTGTCAGCTGGAGTGAGACAGAAGTGACAGAGTTGAATCAGGATTGACCGAATGAATAAATTAATATAAATCATATAACATATAATAAGTGTTAGTTTTTTAATTTACATCGAAGGGCTGGGTATCGCCATTGCCCATTTAATTGAGTTTTCTTGCCTGACTAATATATTAATATTTGTATGAGTTATTGTAAAGAAGAATTTGTATGGTGTTTATTAAGTCTCAAAATATCTGCGCTAACTCGCCATTCCCTGCGCTTGCAAATGCACAACACCATTCAACAGTCTTGCTCATCAAGTTGAATTGTGAGACTTTGAAGGGCAGGGACAATGGCTGATGCTCACCTTCTTTGATTGCTCACTTTGAACACATGCTCGCAAATATGCCTCTCTGCCCACTACTATTCTATGTGCTTGTAGACTCACGAGTTCACGAGCTCGCAAATTTTGAGACTAAATAAACGCTATGAATTACGTCACTTACAAGAGAACACAGCAGGAAAAACTAAAGCATTTCCATTCCCCCAACCTTTGATGTGTGGTCCCTGTCCATTGGTCTGGCCATTGCTGTGTTTGGTTTCATGTTCATCCTCCTCCAGCTGTTCCAAAGCCAACTGCCTCCAGCTACGCAGAGATGCTTTGCCCACCCAGTAACCCTCGTCACTGAAACACACACATGTGCACACACACAATAAATAAAGACCCTTGATTATGTTCCAGTGAAATTCTGGACCTTTGAATACTTTTCTCTTATCTGCAATAGTTCTGAATTACTCCCTATTCACTTTCTGCATATTCAAATAACTATTTATCTCCCCTGAATCAATAATCATAGCTAACCCTAACAACACAAGAGGCTTAACCCATTAACACTTATGCTGAGTGTTTGCACCTGAGCGTGCGTTTGACCAGGTTGGAGACCTCCTTGTAGTCTTCATTGAGCTGGTTCTTCAGCCGCAGCACTCGGCATCGCTGTCCAACACACTCACTACACAGTGAGGAATCTGAACAAACAAATAAAACTGTTATGTAAAAATGGAAGAGACAAATATCGTGGTTTTTGAGCAGTTTGTACTAAAGACATTTCTCGAAAGTGTAAAGTTTCTCATATAACAAACAAGTGTATTTCCAAAACTCCAGAAATAAAGGCAGCAAATCCAACCATGGTTTTGGTTTCATGGTATTTCTACTGGTGTTAATGATTTGTTAGTGAATGATTAATTACAACAGAAAATGTGTGGCTGCTTCTTTGACTGTAGTGGGACAGTACTGTCCCACTAACCAGCCATCTTATTTAGTTGTAGTAAAGAACCTGCACACATAACCCACCCCTGGCCTTGGAGATACACTCTAAATAAAGACGTTACTTCACTAACTTTACTCCTCTGTTTATTTTATAACAGAGGGATTAGTAGGCTCTGATAAAAGAATTGAACAGGCTGTGGATAGTCCACAATCTGTTTGGGTCTGATTACATGAGCACATATTTCATTTGATGATTTTCAGATTTTTCATCAAAAAATTATAAAGTCAGAGTTTTGATACGTAGCTAACTATTTAATGAATAGCACTTAAACTGAAGCAGATTCATTTGAGAAGAGACCACACCCTTTGTAAGACCTACCGTCCAGTCTCGGCCCTCCGCCGTATCGCTCATAGAGGAGCTGAGCAGCTTGCAGAGAAATCCTTTTGGAATCTCCCACCTTGTCTGGGTGCAGTTTACCGTGTGAACAAAGGAAGAAAGAGTTGTCGATGTCTTTTGTGGCAGTGGAGTCATCCAGCCACTTCTTCAGCCAGTCCAGGGGGATAAACTCATATGGCTCACCTGAGGAGAGAAGTGCATCAAACAACAAGAGACACAGGATCTTTAATTTTGATTCTTTAAATGAAGAATTCCCCTGTGATTAACAACTGTCAGTGTATTCTCCCTTACATGTACACGCCCAATGCATGTTAAGTATGGGACTTGAATGTAAGTAAATACAAATAGGGTTATTGTCTAATAATGTCATAAGGTTTTAGCTTTGTAAGAATCACAAATCATCGTGGTTCAGGTGTGTTGTGGAATACTCGCAGTTTTACTACAGGTAGGGGAGCTGTAGTATGAGTGAAACAAAATCTTCCATTAGTGGGATTGTCCCTTTGTCACACTTTCTTTAGTCATAATGTACTTTTATTGTTTATATTTAATTTTCTAACTTAAAGTCACAACAAACATTTAACTCTCTTCAATGTTTACGTTACAGAGTGTGTGATTGAGGAATGTTTTTACTGACCTTCTTTTGTGGGTAAAAGCTCGTAGAGTTCCTTCACCTCCTCGTGCTTGGCCTTGCCCTTATCCACGCTCTGTTTTCTCATGTCTGCCATTTCACTGCACCACTCCTCAAATTTATGGTTGTCTTGGTCCACCAACCTCTGAAGGAAGGCTGGCAGGAAAGAGACAAATTCATCCACTAGACAAGGCAACACAGAGCAGGTGGGAGGTAGGGCTGAGAAATAAATTTAATTCAATTCAAATTAGCTTTTGCATGATGTATAAATTGTCCAAATCTTGAAAATCTGATTATTGCAATTTGCTCAAAAGGGTATTTTAGGTCAATAGCTGATGTCTCCGGTGGCTCGCTGCCTCGGACCATCTCTTGAATTTAATGGTTACATCTTCAAAGAAGACGGACTAGAGAACCATTCTGGATACTGGTCTGTGTTCTCAGTTTGTGTTCGCTATCGAGGTATGAAAAGCGCAGAGATTCTACTTTGCTCAGTCTCTAACTGACTATTAAAGTGGAGGATGGTGCTCTATGACTGTGTACGATAGATCTTGCATCAACTGGAACACCAACAGCTTTTAAACTTTAAAAACTGTTTATGGCCGTACAACCCAGCTCTAGTGGTATAAGCTGGGAATCATTAAGAATAAGAATCATTTGGGTCAAAAAAAATAAATGAAGGAACACCAGCGAATATGTGAGATTTTAAATTGTAAATCTCTACTGCTCACCTGGCACCTCGATGTTGGTCCTGGAGGGATCTGAGCTCTCCTCTTCCTGGACCTTATACACCAGCATGTAGGCATTTCTGGAGCAGTGGAAGCCTTTACTGCACTTTGGCTTTCGTGTCTGGGACTTAACTGTCTCAGCTAGGGACCATGAAGATCAAGAAGAAAAAGTAACAACTCAGAAAGTGCAAGTGTATAGATTTACAGACATGACTCTCACCCCTAATGTTTTAAACTTGTGCTTCTTTAAGTCACCAAAGCACCATCAAAGTGGAAAATACACTTATTTGACAAAACCTTTCAGCTGTCTTACAATATGACGCTTCACAAAAAAACAAGAATTCTACATTACAAATTATACTGAATAACAATAAAACATAAAGGTATCCCTGGCTTTCAGGAAGGAGTACATGTGTATTTATTGCTCACCAATGTCCTCCTCAATGCCAAGCTGCAGTTTCTTGCCTTCCATCTTCTCAATTTCCTCATCGTTGAATTTGTACCAATCACCAGTACGAGCATCCTTCACGTGGGCAATGTAGTGGCCTGAGTACGCACTGATGCCCCGATGGATCAGCACTGCACTCAGTTCATAAACACACTTCTGGTCTGTAGAAACAGTCAGATCAAACATGCATCAAGCTCAACAACACAATGTCAGATTTCTCAGGCAGTGAAGTTGCTGTGACAGTAATCAATTGCCCATCTGAAAGTACCCTGCTTCAAAATTGACCATGTTTATTTAACCCATAAGACAGCAAATTTCACTCTTGCTTTCTAAATTGAAAACATTTGGTTTTAGTCCTTAGAATGTAAAGAGATGAAAAGAAAACGGAGAGTTCTTTTTTTCTTTTATATAGCTGACACATGCCAGTGTGTATTGACTAGCAAAGGAGAGTGCAGATTGTGTGTATGTGTGTGTGAATCATAGAGAACTGCTGATACCCTCTTTTCCTTCCAGAAATGACCCCATGTCCAGTTGCTCTGGAAAACTGATGAAAGTGTTCAGCTTCTTCTTGTGGCCTGTTTGTCTGAAGAACACAGTAAGGTCACTAAAGTTTCTGTTCTCCCACGAACAGAATGTAAATACAACTGCCCTCAGTAGTTAACCAACTACCTTAACTAAACCCCCAAAAATGTATTAAATCTAGCACTTTGCACAGTGATTTAATAAGACATTTTTTTATTTCCAAAGCCACATATTGCAATTTATTGTTGTTTTACACAATGCACTACAAAGTGATAGCTTACCTATCAAAGACAAAGCGCATGAGCTGCAGGTTGAGGGTTGGAGGAAGGCTGTGCAGCTTTATCGTTCTGGTGGCGCTTTGTTTACTCTGACAGCTCTCACAGAAGTAGCAGTTATCACCATCCAGCTTCTCCTCCTGCAAGGTGGAGAAGGGAGAACCATTATGAGAAGAACACACAAATACACTCATCAAGACATGGAAAGCAGTATTCAAACTTTACTCCAGCAGATTATGCTTCAGTCTACACTGTTCATTATAAAGTCATCACTGATAAAACAAGTGCATATATGATTCCATGAATCAATTTGATCATACATTTTCACAGGCATTAAATGATGCTGCATGACCTTAAACATTTGTGTAATACTTTGGAGCAGTTAACACAGCAGGAAGCTGAGTGTTTTTTTTCAAATCTTGGGACACTGATCCTGGCCCTGAGATTCCAGGACTCTGACACATTTTTGCTCTTTATAAAAAGTATTGTCTTTCAGCCCACTGCTGTTACTCACATGATAGGTTTATCGACGTCAGTGTCCCTCCTCCGTTTGTGCACGGTTTTTCATGTCATTTTTAAGGTCTCAACCTTACTGTATAAAGTGCCTTGAGATCATGTATATTATGATTTGGCGCTATACAAATAACATTTTATTTAATTCATGAGTAATTATGCACACTTAGAAAGAAATTAGACGTGTTCGTTTTAATGCAGCACATCTAGTCGAACATGGCAGAATTGTCATTGTATAAACATGATACAGAAGAGGGCTAACAGAAATCCCTTTCTGTTTGTATCACCTATTTTCTCACAAAGAACTTTTGTCAGTGTCCGTGCAGAACTCCTGCCACATAATGTGTTTTGAGACCTTGTGAGAAAATAGGTCTCAAAACACATTATGTGGCAGGAGTTCTGCACGGACACTGACAAAAGTTCTTTGTGTGTTTGGATTCATGCTGTGTGTCCTAAGGAGCATTTTTCCTTTGTTGTGTTGCTGACTCACTCAACATTTTACAATATAAAAATCCCAAATATGATTTACTGCAATAGATAAAAAGACACTCTCTGTGATAATAAATAATCAGTACCTTCAGGAACTCTGTGACACACTCTCTGAGGTTCTTGTGACCCTGGATGTTGAGCTCCAGCTCGTAGAATCGGGATGGGAGAGCAGATGATCGTCCACACTGATTACACCTAGAAAACAGCCAAACCAAGATATCAGATTCCACCACAGCACTCAAGATAATGGCTCCCACTTGTTCTGGCTCAATACAATTTTTTGTATTATAGATAGCATGACTTTTAACATTTTTCACAAGAAAGAAGAACAACGCATCTCTCTGAGCAACAAGAAAACTTAACCTCTGTCAACTTTATAGTCAAAGATTATATGACAATTTAAAAGGAACTTGTGACATACTCAAAAGTAATGCTCTTTTACTTTTAGAAGATTTTAGAAGGCTAACCATACAGCTGTTGGTTATTATGAGCCAAGACCTGACACCTCACTCTCTGAGGATCAGCTTTTATCTTCCTGAGGCTCCAAAGGTAACAGAGTAAGGTCCAATGTATTCTCCACAAAGTCGAGTTAAACAAATAATGCAATGAAGGTAGTTTTGACATGAATCCAGCACAGAAGTTGGAATGAGAAGATCAGCTCCAAAACACCCTTCCACACTTTACGAGAGCACAGTTAGCTAAATATAAATAGTGACATGTTGAGGAGTTGCATTGTCTATAGCCTACTCATATGACACTTTTCCACTTAAGTACAAACTTCATTCATGTTTAAGTATTGAGTGGTCTTACACAGTAACGTAGGAGAACTGTCCACAGAACTGCAGCTGGATGACATTCTGCAGGTTTGAGTTCTTTTGCTTCGACAGTGTGTCCTCCAATAGAGACAAGAAAAGCTTGGAAAACTCCTGGGCATCCTGAAAATGAAGGGTTTGAATTCAGTGGTCTGTAAAGAAAGCGCATCTCTACTTCCTAATAGACACATTGTAAACAAAATTTTGGATTATTAACAGATGAACAAATTTCAAACTGTCAATTTAACTTCTGGGAACTTCTGATGGGTGTTATTTTTTTTACCATTTAGGTACAGAGGTAATATAATACTAAACTCAACAAAGATGTAAGTGAGAAAATTCTGGCACAACTCTCACAATAAGGAAAAAACTGTAAAATCAATATCCACCATCATGTTTCCAACAGTGATGGAATAAACATCCAAGTAAGTGAACGCTCATCACTGAGGGAGCTCTATAATACACTAAAATTAGACGGTACACAGGGAAACCATTCAGTTCAAGCTTTGATAATTTACTAAATCTCATGTCGTGATTTACCTGCTGCTGTCCTGTATCCAGACCCAGTGCTTTAACCAGCCCTGAAGGATCTATGTACTTTCTGTTGCTGTTCTGCAGCAGTGCAAACAGATACTGAAGATGCTCACAGATGGATTGAGGCTCGTACTCTGAAAAGACACAGACGTCTGTCTGAGAGGTGGAAATTCTTTCATAAAACCTACAGAGAGATTAATACAAGTTTACAGTGTGATGTAGGTACTTATAGTAATTTAAAATGATTTGAGACTGTGTCTACAGTCATTATTGCCCCTGTTAATTTGGCAGGCCATACATATAAAGTTTGCAAAAATAATTGTAATTAAATTCATCAAATTTGATATATATTGATGATTCCTTTGGGTATGATGTCTAGCTGCACATTTTTTCAGTACTGTTGGAGGGCTCTGTTCTCAGAGTACCTGCATACTCGTTTGAGTAGTGCTATACTAGCTGACAGTACATGCACTACATGAGGTGTACAGTTTGCACAAAAATACCAAAAAATATTGTTAAAACATGTGAACTTAAAACAGAGAATGAACAAACATAAATAAGTGTCCTCAGTATTTAGTTTTCAGTTGTACCAGACTCAATGTTATGTTCCTGTGCTCTTGAATTATGGCACTGATAGAGGCTCCTCCGCAACTCCAGGTTGTGGAACCACACTTGCAGGAATGTGTTGACGTAACATGTTGCACCCAGGTTGGTCAGTCCGACAAATGTGTTCTGGAAGGAATCAGAGACAGAGAAATAGATAAAAAGATAAGATCAACTGCGTCAATACACATTCCTCCAGCTCTGGTCTGATGATAACATCCTGGGACTTCAGCTGTCCACCTACAATAGACTGGTGAGTATATAATGTGCAGTATGTGCACCTGGTGAAAGAAATACCTTGTCTCGGCGCTCTGAATTTGGGTCATCAATATTGTGGAAAGCATTTTCATCTATGTCCCCCAGCCATGCCTGCTCACCAATGCCCACAAGACAGTTGGGATTCCCTTTGCAGTTCCTCCTGCACAATAGAGTCATGATTTACTTCAGTATTTCACGACCAAATTTAGCAGTAACATCAAACTGCAACCTGCTTAGTGGATACAGAAGTAATGACAAACTCCATGCATGAATCAGTCCATCTTTCAACTCTTTGGAAAAGGTCATTTATACGCATCTATAAGCCACAGAGCAAGATTAAGTTCTGCAACATTATAGCAGTTGTACATTGAGGTGCCCACTGCCTACCGTCGTGTGTATTAAGGTTATTGTGGTATGTGGGATTAAGGAGTGGAGTGGATCAACCCGATCGTTCAAAATAAGTCAACGAAGCAGCTCTAAAAACAATAAAAATGTGTCCACAAACAATGAAACTAACCAGACCTGTGATGCACATTAGCACATCTCTGTGAAGCTGGGGCTTAAGCCCTCAACATTAAATCTAACTTCTGCTACTGATATTTTCACTGGAGTAGGCTATCACAACATATGCACCCAGAAATGTTACCATCATACCTGCAGGCTCCTCTCTTGCAGGCCGGGAGGTTGACGCGATATGCTAGCTCGATATGCTCCTGTCTGATTTCTTCTGGTTTCACCGCTTCCACCCAACGCCAAGCCGCTTTCTCCAGTTGTATGCGGGGAGCCATAATCCTGCGATGTATCGTTCAGCACACAGTCAGATACATGAGTCGGAAAAAAAGAGGAGCAGGGTTAGCAAAACCGCTTCTATGAATGCTAACATAGCCGGCTAAAAGGAGCTAACCAAGTTCTTACAGGTCGGAGCCTGGTTCTTACGAAGCTCTTGTTAGCTATGTAGTGCTACTTAACCTAGCTTACAAATGTTGGCCTGGTAATTCCCTCACTGTCATATTGCACTTGAAAGTCAAGCGTATCGTACCACATCTCAGGAACACACAGAACAAGACAATGAAAGAAACCACGACAAATAGTATTTGCAGGGTAACGCCAGAGGTAATGATAACCCTTGTGCTAACGTTAGCTAGCTAGCTAAAATGTAGCTAACCCGACCGGCAGTGTTAGCAAGTCATTTTCCCTGCACTTTCCATTTAGCGCTACCTGACGCTAACGTAACGAGTTTATTGTGTAAAGGTCAAATGCCATCGAACCTTTCATGCGTGCAGCTGCTTCACCAAATATTTATGTATTTTCACATTTTATTCACGGTTTATTTTAGATTTAGCGCCCTTGCGTCAGTTTATAAATATATTATTCTCCGCTCAAAATCAACACGACGTCAACACGTGACGTAGACGACGTCTCTGTGTTGTGACTGGAGCGCGGCACGGATGTGAGCCTTCCATTGTCTTTACATGTCAACACTGCCCATAGAGTATGAGCGACCAGTCCTTCAGAATGTAGGATTTAATGGAGTTTAACCCTGCTCAAATAATATATAAAGCTTATCACTATTCACTTCCCAACAGTAGGCCATGTCAAAGGGATAAATATATGGAAATTATTTAATATTAAATACGCAATATAAGTGTAGGTGAGTTTGTTTAAAATCACCTACACTTTTAAAAGCTTTATATTAAATCCAGGTGAGTCTGAAGTGGAAGTGTGCGCTTCCAATGAGCTGAGTGTAGTTTCAGAGAGAGCCACAGTCTGAGGTTAAGTTGTGTGGCTCCTTTCAAGTGAGCATGTTATCAAATGTTAATGATTCATTGTGTAGCACACATATATCACGTGAACATGAGCACATTAGTTTAACAAGGCGCCTTGATCGATTTTAATTCCATTGTTATTTTGTAAAATATATGCATTTCAACATTTCAAATTGTCTTTCTAATTGTCTGACCAATGTGCACATTTATAACATGAAAAGTAAAACTATTTAACAAAAATTAAGGTACAACAAATTCCTATTTTGGACCCCTAAAGGTTGGGTCTGCACTGTTGCCACAGGACAGTTACATAAATGATGTATATCAATCAATCAATCAATCAAATTTTATTTGTATAGCCCATATTCACAAATCACAATTTGTCTCATAGGGCTTTAACAAGGTGTGACATCCTCTGCCCTTAACCCTCAACAAGAGGAAGGACAAACCCTTTTAACAGGGTAAAAAGAATGTAGAAACCTCAGAGAGAGCCACATGTGAGGGATCCCTCTCCCAGGACGGACAGAAGTGCAATAGATGTCAAGTGTAAAGGAGAACATCAGAAAGATAAGGGTATTTACAGCTTTGATTAGAATAAACACTTTGTAGCATAATGGAAGGTCAATGAATTGATGGATTATTGTCAGCAATGGTTCAGTATCTGAGGAGAAATATTATATATCAAGCAGTCTTGTTGTATTCATAGTCCATGGTCAGCAGCCACCACGATCATGATCCACCATCAAGATCAGATGCCACTATAGTCCTCAGTCATTGTCCACTGCCGCCATCAGGATCCACCATCAGCTGCCACCTCGATCGTGGTCCACCACCATTATCAGATGCCAACACGATACAGAATCCGTATATCTCAATTCGATCTATGTTTGAACCAAAGCAATTGTCTGTCTCTGTAACTTGTACTGAAAAACTCATTGAGTGGTTGATAAGACTAGAAAAGCGTTATATATAAATACATCCATTAAAAAAAATCTATCATTATCAATATGTATTTGCCATATGTTTTAACAACTGACCAGCTGTGAAGATTGCAGACACACAGGCATATTATACACACACACACACACACGTTATCATCACAAATCAGCATCATTAGAAACTAAAGAGCTAACGGTCATATGATGTTACCTTTATGGCAGGTGTGCTGTCTGTATGTGTATGACATAATCACAAACAGTAATATACATTTGCTGTTTCAATGGCTGCTGTTGTTCACTGTTATGCAGCATATGTGTCCATTTGCAAAGTCAACTGAAATATTTGTTGACTGCAGAAAAATAGATGACTGAACAACAGGCCCAGTTATGATGGACAGTTTGAAGGGATGTACCAGACAATGCATTTTATCAGATAGCTTCAGATACTAAAGCTGAAACAAAAAAATGTATGCTTTTTGTTTCACTTGGTTTCAGGAAATTCTTTAAATTCAAATTTCCCATCCATCCATGTTCAGTGGTAAATTATTTTTTCTAGTCTTATTGACCACTCAAAGTGCTTTACAGTACAAGCCACTTTTACCCATTCACACAGCACTAATATATGCTTTACTCTTTTGTTATCACACACCATTCACACACTGTAATGTGTGTGGCAATTGGGGTTCAGTATTTTGCCCATGATGCACGATTCATGCAGACTGGATGAGCCAGGGATCTAACCTTAGATCTAGATCTATATCTCTATCAGAGCCACATCCACAGCAAGTTAGTACAGAAGACCCTCTCCTAGGAGAAAACAATATTTCCCATCTCCTACTTGTGGATCCTGATCCTCAGGCCTGATGAGATAAACATTTATGGTCCAAGCCCCTAGAACAAATCTGTTGACGACCTAAGAGCAGATGGAAGGGCTGAAAAATAACCCTAATATATTACTGTTATTATTATTGTTATTATTATTGTTTTTATTATTATTATTATTATTATTATTAGTAGTAGTAGTAGTAGTAGTAGTAGTATATGTTTTTTTGTATTTTATCATTACTCCTAACAAACCTTAAAATCTATATAATTCATTTTCAGAGATTTCTTTAAAATTTGTTTTGTCTTTTTTAATCTATTTTAACGGATTTGTAGTTTATTTCACTTAATTATAGTCTTCGGTTATTAAGTCTTAATTTCTCGCTACATCAGTCATCACTGAAGTACTTTGAACTTTACTGACTGTATGAAATGTGCTGCTCAAATGAAGTTGATTGATTGATTTGTTGATAAGCAATTAGATGAATCATCACTTGCAGGACCACTCAACTTCGAATCACTAAGCACATCAGATTGTGTTAGTGGAGAGCGAGCTGAGTGGAGAGGGAGCTGAATGGCAGAGAGGATGTCTCAGCTCTCTTTGACCGCCAGGTGGCGCTGCAGAGTGTGGCACGTTGTGTAATTATGCTGAGGAGATGAATAGACGAGGCTCCGCCCGCCGGCCGTGAGGAGCTGTAATCTGCTGGAGACAGTCAGGTTCATCCACGGATACCTCGACTGAGCCAGCTCTGCACCGCTCCTCAGGTACACACCATCTTTCTTATTATGTGTTTTTCTATATAGAGTTATTTAATGGATGTTTAAACTTGAACCATAACAGATACCAAACTGGTACTAGAAAGCAACATTGTAAGATGATATATAACCAAAAGGTATAGTCTTCATTCACAAGAATCCTCTGTGGAAAGTTTTAACACAGCCACAGCCAGTTGTGTGCGCGTGTGTCTGCATGTATTGCGTCTTATAATCACTAAAGAACAAGTGTTAAGTGTTGTCGCCTAAATCTTTATCATATGTAGCCCTGAAGTTTTGGGTTCTTAAAGTTGCTTGATTGCTTAAATGAAAACTGTATTGCTGAATGTTAGCGAAATGGGGTGTCAGCAGAGTTATAAGAAGAGAGATTGACAAGTTTATTTTCCCTTGTGACTAATGCATGAATGGAAGTTGTCCCTGCAAAATTCAAAATTTTCTATAACATCTTTCTACCAGGTTACAAAGTAGGGATAAATCAGTCGAGATATTTGGGAAATATTCTGCTCTTGGGTTTTATGCATCAGAAAGTAATTTAAAATGTGACTTTTTATGAGATAGTAACAATTGAGAATTTCATAACTTACTATACTATCATTACATTTAAAAAAAATAATTTGGAAGGTCGAAGTTCATTGCCGTGTCATGGCCAGGATTTAAAAATGAACCCAGTCACTAATCTGTTCCCTCAACAGACACAAGGAAGGAATTCAGGAGATGAGATGCATGGAGGAGATTAGGGATGGCTGAGAAGATTAACCAACCACTGTTATTTACCTCTCTAATCCACTGCTTTTCTGACGCTTGTGTAACTGATCGGTACAAATGGTCTTTACTCAATGTAAAGCATATGTGAGAACTGACCTCAGTCAAGCACATGCAACTGTTTATGCAGGACACTCGACGAAGGTGGGCTGACATATTTGATGGCCATGGAGCAGGAAAGGGTTAGGGTCAGGGAAAGGCTTTTAGTGAGGCATATTTATGAGGACAGACTTGTACACAAAACATCTGCATTTGAAAAGAGCAACACAGGAGACATGGAGGGGAAAATAGAGCTTTGGAATGAGACATCAAAGATCAATTGTAGGGTCAGTTGATGGGGAAGTGGGACAATTTCAGTCATCTGGATTGGGATTTGTTTCTATTTATAGCCTAATACCTCCAGCGGCTGCACCTGCACTTGCAGTGGATCCTTGGATGTTGTTATATCCCTATACCTTCTGCTTGCAACAATGAGCACAGTGCTCTTCCCCTCCAGAGCATGCTCCCCTCTGGTTTAGTATAGAGGCTTAGGCCTGTTTCTTTTCACTCAATATTATCATGTCTTTTCTGAATATTTTTCACATGTTCAGGTTTGAGTCCTCTTTGAATATACAATGAATAATAATGTGTAAACCTTGTTTACAAGCTCTTCATTTTGTTAGCCACTAATATTCTGGTAGCCTACTTGGGAACCTCTATTGTGATCAGGTTATTAGCCTGGTATCACCGGACCGAATGGGTCAATCTGAGAGTTGAGATCTGCCACGTAGCGCATAATTAAACTCATTATATGCAGTTGTTTGTTCTTCTTTTAGAGAAAATATATTGTCAGTTAGTTTGTTACTTGTTGTTACGATGTTGACCTCTCACATTAGTGTTTTTTTCAGTCATGCTTCTCTGTCACTCATCATATCAAATCCAACCCATTTTAGATAAATTGTTGTTATTGGCCCTTCTAGTCTCAGTCTGAATGGGAGGGGACAGAAATACCTGTAATCAAGGCCGTAGTCATGATGTGAACATTGGGTTAACTCATTATGAACACATGAGATGAATTTTTATGTATTTAGTTATTTAAAACAATGTTTAATACGGTATTGTAAGTCTAATGTGTGCTTGGTAATATAAACATGTTTATGTGAATTTTATACAACTTTATATATTCATTTTCTTATTAAAAAAAAAAAAAAACATATATATAATATACATATCTTCAAATTAGAATGTATACATTAGACTCAAGACATAAGACAGCAAAAAGATTATGGCCAACAATGTTTTAAACAATGAACAGAAATATATGCATTGCTATAGATCTATGAACACAAGTACAGTTATTTTAGCAAAAGGTTTAACAAATTGGTTTTGATTGATCCTACACTAACCTTCTCTTCAGTCATCTTTTCTCCTTCTCTCCTCCTCCCCTCCTATCCACTCCACTCTTGTCCTCTCCTATCTCTTCTCCTCTCTCCTCTCCTCTCCAGTTCATCTCTCCTCTCCTCCTCTCTTCTCCTCTCCTCTCCAGTCATTTCTCCTCTCTCTTCTCCCCTCCCTCACGCATGGACAACTCCACAAGAAACAAACTTTCAACAGCGATAGCTAAATGGGTGGATACAGCTTGCAGGCCGATTACCATTGTCCATATGCCCATCTGTTGTTTCTTGTTGGGCTTGAGTTTGCCATGTTATGCTTTCAGCATATTTTTTGAGCATGCAGTACCTTTGAGGATATTCTGGAGAATATTCTGGACTTTGTTTTTGATTGTTGCAAAAACAATAAACATACATTTTGTACAAAGCAAACATTTTATCCACTCCCATGTTGAGGTGAATGAGTGGCTGCTAATATGCCCTGTGCACAAGATGGCATCTCTCAACTTCTGGATATGCGTAGTGAGCTTAACTGTTTCCGGTGGAAAGACCTGGAAAACGATAGCTGTTGCATAACGTTAGCACTAGAAGCGAACATGAGTGTTTTTAACTGTGATCTATGGTAGATCCTGGAGACACAGTGTATAGAAAGTAATTTAGTTTTTTGTCTTGTCACTGACCGGTGTCCTGAACCGGAAACAGCTGTGCACACCGTCCTCAAACCAGAAGTAGTAGAACGGCGTCTTATGCAACTAGTGAATAGTATTCATAAAAACAAATTACGTTAATGTCTGCCAACATTTCTGAGGGTTGATTGCTGTCCATAGCGATCGCGATGGGCAGCAAAAATATGCTGGACCAGTTGTGTTTGGATATCTGTGTATGCTCGAAAACAGGAGAGCATAGCCACAAGCAACACTCATTAAAATGAGTTGTATCCGCCGTTTTTGTTGTGGTGTTTAAAGTACGTATACAGGGACGTCATGACGTGGCTCTTTGAATGGCACTGGCCTGTGGAAAAGCAACTGCGAACCAGCACCAGCACCAGCCTGGACTGGAACATGGTTCACGTTGGTGGAAAAATGATATTGGACAAACCGCATGCAGAGCTGCCAGAAACAGTATATTAGCTGCCCTACACCGTAATTCCTTAATCGTTCAAAGTTTCACAGTGACCATTTCGGACAGCAGTGCATTTTTGCTTGTCGTCATAGCATAACAGTTTTATTATTATCATTCATCGTCAGTTTACAATTCATTTTATTGGGGGTGACAATTTGACCAGATTTAAACATTGGGGGGAGACATGTCCCCCCCAATGACTATTATGACTACTGCCCTGCCTGAAATACTTTTATTTTCTTCTGAGAAAAGTCACAACATACCCATGTGTTGTTCCATGTTAATGCAGTAGTGTAGCTCTCCAGTGTCACTCAACAGGTTTGGGACTAAAACTTGGGCATAGTGATGGGTTTTTCAATAGTAATTCCAGAGTAGGTGTGGGCCAATATGTAAGTGAAAGGAAATTACATGTCATGGGTGGCACACCCATTTTTGGACATTCATACATGATTGTATTGAGTTAATGGTCGACTATAAGGTATCCTTAATGCCCATGAGATCCTTACATCAAATTCCTTCTGTGGTCTGGGATGTATACAAACGGCAATTGTGCTCATCAGGAAACAAAGAAGAGACAGACAGGAATTTCCTGATAATTATATTAGCTGCATATGAAACCCTGATGGGTAGATAAGACCATGACATTTGTAGCTCAGCCTTTCGTGAGCCTTACATTTATACAGTATGTCCTTAGTTCTATATCACACAGCCTTGCATTCCTTAGTTTTATTGGGGTCCTGCCCTTTAGAACTCTCTGGACTAATGAACCTTTTTCGGTAAAATATATGTTTGATGTTGCACTTGAAGATGTGCTCTGAAGTAATTATAGTTTATTTATGTAGCACAATATCATAACAAAAGTTATGTAGGGAAACTTTCCACATGGAGCAAGTCTTGACCCAAACCCTAAGCTCTTGGTGACATGTTAAAGTAGTTAACTACATTGTAAAAAGAAGCTACATTTTACAGAATTAGAATTATTGTGGGCCAAACTATGTACTACTAAGTATGGTCATATGTAAGGAACAGAGAAAAAGAGCAAAGTGTGTGCACTGAAGTACAGGAGTTTTGATGAGAAAAGACACCTATTCATGTGGTACTGAGAAAACTGAAATCATCGTAGGTTTTTAAATTAACACCGATGGTTTTCCAATTGTAATGCTACATTTCTGTTTTTTAACCCATAAAGAAAATGCAATTATTCATGTCACCTGTACTTCAGGAGTCTACGGCAACATCAGAGCCAAGATGGGGCGGAAGGAGATCATCTGCAGCTGGAAGAAAAGCATCAGTAACATCAGGGATGTCTTTGACTTCAAGGGGAAAATGGGATCGTAAGTATTCCGGCAGAAAATACACACAGTTGAGAGAAAGACAATGCGATTGCTCTGTGAAGCTCTTGAAGCAGCTTTCATGTTTTTAGTTATGTAGACAAATGTATTGTTGCAAATTGCAAAAACAATTCAGTTCACATATAATTGACATTAATGGACAAGGCAAAACTGTTCACTGACAAATGCATGTTGACTGCTTCAATTTGAAAGCACCCTCCGGTTTAACCATTATTTTGAAAATATTGCAGAGAGCTGATATATTTTACAAGTCATGGGGTGGGGCTAATGAGAATCACAGCAGATATAGTTTTTATGAAACAGATTGTTGACAACAGTTTGTATTTGGTTGTTTTCTTTGTCACACTTTATTTAATGGAATCAGGACTTAAAACCCATTTGTTGATGGTAGCTGGCACAGACATCAGACAGCAGTAAGGCTTGGTACAATGCTTTGTGAGTGGCTGTGTCAGAAAATCCTGCAGATACAGACTGATGCAGCAGAAGCAGACAAAAACAAGTTCACACAATCCAAACCACAACATGAATTGAAGTTAAAACGACAGCCAGTTGCTCTTTGTGCTACATCTTGTGATGTAGCACAAAGAGCCTTATGATTCAGCCTTCACTGAAGGTGGAGATTTCCCCCAGGGAACATGCTTGACTCCAGATTTGTGTAATGAGTTATTACCATGAGGAAATATCAAACCATTATCCACTATAGAATTGGTTGCAGCCACTACCCTGATTTCATCTGTAAAAGTTAGACTACTATGAACGTGACAGATTGAGCTTGTTTTATCAGTGGAGCCTCTTATAGCATCTGTGTAATCTACTAAACTAATCAGTGGAGCACTTCATATTGTTAACCACACTAAGGCTGCACAATATACTGCACATGTAATGAACATGATTACAACCTAGCAGTTAAATAAACTTGATAATGTTCAACATTAATATTAACCTTTGTTGTAAAGCACCTGCGAAATGGTTGCTCACAGAATTATGAAAAAGGTTATTATCTGACTTATTTATTAAATTGACAATAGTTTGAATTGCTGCCCCCAGAAACCTGGGACATTTGCTGTTACCATCAGTAACTACAGGTGTCACCAGATTTACCAGGACTGAAATCTTCCAGTTACAGTAAACCAGACAACATGATTATTTTCCCATGTAAAGGGGTACTCCACAAATGTTGCATGTAGTCATAAGAAACACCACTTAGCTAAACAATTGTATAATGCAGTGGCCCAAACTTTGTAAACACACTGATATGGTCCATCAAAAAAACTTTAAGTACTCAAACTGTGTGTCTGTCCTGTTCTGCAGAGAAATAGATATTAGCTTGGTCAGGATCTTCCCAGAAATGTATTGATACCAGGTTGGCTTCATATCAGCACAGGTCAGTATAATGAACCCTAACAAGAAGGTGCTACTTCGCCAGGCCTGCCCTGCACTCTAAGCTGCTTAAAGTGCCTCTCTTTGACTGGCTGTGAATGAGTCAGGCTCTCGTGTGTGTGTGTGTGTGTGTGTGTGTGTGTGTGTGTGTGTGTGTGTGTGTGTGTGTGTGTGTGTGTGTGTGTGTGTGTGTGTGTGTGTGTGTGTGTGTGTGTGTGTGTGTGTGTGTGTTGTTCCTGAGCACTGACGTCAGACCAGCAGTGCAGGAACATCCTAGCACCACATCATTATAGGATTAAGAGTCTAGCTGACTATATTGGTATATGGGTGTACTAAATGTATACAAATGAAGGTTGTATAAGCAGGTGCAAGTGTGTGTTGAAAAGTGTTGGAGTTAACATATGTGTTACTTTGCAGATCAATTTGTCTGATTTTCACATTCAGGTGTAATAAATTCAAGTTATATGATGGGTTTAGAGGTAATGATAAGTAAATACAATAGAATGATTTCATTAGTGTCGGTATACAAATCTTACCCTGAAGGTAACACACAAAAAAAAGTTTAGTGTAACAGTGCATTTGTACCCTGCACATCCCTGACTGGCTGACTGGGTTTGAGACTTTTTGGGTCAGAACTGGAACAGATGCTCGATTTAGGGGCCAAAAAGTAGGATTACACCCTGACTGTGAACTTTTTTTAGCTGATAAAAACCACTACATTAATGTAAAGTCTAAATAGAGAACATTTTCAAACCTTGTTAAATCAAGAAAAGAAAAGGAAAAAGTGATCCTCCTCTCATCTGGGGACTGTCAAAAACTAATAACAAGTACTGATAAGAAATAAAGTTGTGTCATTTGAATTAGTTTGAGCATTTTCCCTGTCTCAGTCCCTTCCACTAACCCCCACCTGAATACTGTATGTGTCTGTCTTTGCTGTGTTTGTGCAGGGGGTCATTTTCAGAGGTTTTTATGGTGAGAGAAAAGACAACGGGGAACCTGTATGCCCTGAAATGTCTGAAGAAAAAGCACCTTGCTCATAGCAACCTGGAAAATGAAATCAATGTACTAAGAAGGTAAAACCCACATTTTAATGCACGCATTCACACATTCATGCAGGTGGTTTCCATGATGTTGTAGCCATCAGAGAGCAGTGCAGCAGATGTTCTCTTTGCCTGTAAACTGTTTAAGTTTATATCCAGCTGCATGTGCGACACTGTAAACATATAACATGTGGACGGGAGTGACTCTATAGTCTCTTTCTTACTCTTTCAGAATAACACATGAAAATGTGGTGGGATTGGAGGATTTCTATGAGACTCGAACACACTATTACCTGGTCATGCAACTGTAAGTATTATTATTATTGTCAAATAACACAGATTATTTGTACTCAACTCGATGGAGTTATTGACTGTGCGAACACACATGTAGTACAGGAACTGCTTTCTCCACCTAACTCAACCTGGCTCAATCCAACTTGGCTATTACCAATACCTCGATAATTATCACACTCCTTGTTGTTATGGAACTTTTCTGGAAGCTGGTGAAAGGAGAACTCAGGCAGCAGCTGATGTCTTATGCATGCGTGACATATTCACACATAATTTATATCCACTTTCCCCAAATCCAACTTGACATATTTGTCATGTTTGGAAACTGTGGCTTTGTTGCTAAGATTTAAAGCAAAGTTGTGTCGGCTTCATGAGCCCTCAACTTTTCTGTCCAAGATTCCAGGGTCAAAGGGTTAAGCAAGGCAACAATATCTCTAGACATACAGAAACACTAATGATTTGTGTGTGTGTGTGTGTGTGTGTGTGTGTGTGTGTGTGTGTGTGTGTGTGTGTGTGTGTGTGTGTGTGTGTGTGTGTGTGTGTGTGTGTGTGTGTGTGTGTGTGTGTGTGTGTGCAGGGTGTCAGGCGGGGAGCTTTTTGATCGAATTTTAGACAAGGGAGTTTACACCGAGAAGGATGCAAGCACAGTGATCACGCAGGTGCTGCAGGCTGTCAGCTACCTGCATGAAAACAGCATTGTACACAGGGACCTCAAGGTAAGACAAACACACACGCAAATGAAACAAAATTAGAATAACAAAAAAACACTTCTACATGGTCTAAGTTTTAACGTGATCAAGATGATGCATACAGTATCCGCATAAGATTCCTTGCCAATATTTATCCTTCGATAAAATGTTCTATCAGCACACATCTACGTAGGCAGGTGGTTTGAGATCCCTAGTGTTCAAACAGGTGACTGTAGAGAAGAGATTTTGGCGTGTGTAAGACGTCACAGCATAGTGTGGTGTCAACATCCAGTGCTACAGCAGGACATGTTGGTTATGTTTGTCCTCACTATGCAACTACCAACTTCATGGGAAATAAAATGTTATTTTGATTATATAAAGTAGTCAATGAGTACATATATCTGACCTTTAAACACACACACACACACACACACACACACACACACACACACACACACACACACACACACACACACACACACACACGCACACACGCACACACGCACACATATTTTCCCTCTCTCCCTCTTTTCACTTTCCATCTTTCTCTCTCTCTGTTTCTCTGTCTCTGAGCAGCCTGAAAACCTGCTGTACTATAACACAGACAAGAATGCTAAGATCATGGTCAGTGACTTTGGTCTGTCTAAGACGTTGGAGCATGGTGTCATGTCCACAGCTTGTGGGACACCAGGATATGTTGGTGAGTTATTGGAGTATACACATCATTGAAATGCTGCATATATATATATATATATATATATATTTATATGCAACTTTCCCCCTGCTCTCCTAATATAAAACTTTACATTTAATTTATGAAAGTATAAAGGATATTTAGTTTACTGTGATTTACGTCATGAAAAGCATTAGTTACAGACAGTGTGAACAGCGTGAATGTAATAAAGTAGCTGTTTTGATCAAACAATTTTTGATCAACAAAATTCTTAAATTAATTTTTTTATTTTTTTATTTTAAAAAGTATCCACATCCCAAGTATTTATAACCAGAGGATATATATCACTCTATTTGTGCAAATATATCAACTACTTAAATGGATGTAGCTAATACACATTGTGTTACCTGCATGATACTCACTGCTGTGTTTCATTCAACAGCTCCTGAGGTTCTGGCACTGAAACCCTACAGCAAAGCAGTGGACTGCTGGTCCATTGGAGTCATCACATACATTCTGTAAATACATTTCTGGTCTCAAACAACAACACAGCACTCCCTATACACCACATTAGCATCAGTCAGTCCTACATTCAAATCAGACTACCATGGCCACCTACAGTGCCACCTAGTGACGACCACTGAAAATTGCTCAGTTTCACTAACCCAGTCAGAAACGAGCCTTCTGGTTAACGTGTATTTATGTAATGCTTTCCCAGTCTTATTGACCACTCAAAGGCCCAATCCCATTTCACCCCTTGGCCCTGCCCCTACCCCTACCCTTTGTTTTTTCGAGGGTTATCTTGCCCCTTGAAACGGAGTCACAAGGGGTAGTGGTTAAAATCTTCCCCTATGAATTTGAGATATGAAAGGTTGTTGTGAAAAAAGTGACCATAATAAATTGAAATGATATTAAACTAAGATATTATAATCAATATCGTAATTTTTAAATCCTTTTTAATGGAGAAAATCCTATATTTGTGGGTCTCTCTCCCAGCTTGGTGTTTCGTAAGGAGTTCTGGGTACCCCTCCGTCTGAAGTGTGGGTCTGAAAAATCTCTGTTTGGAAGGGTTTAAAGCCCAACCCTTAGCCCTACCCCTTAGCCCTACCCCTTAGCCCTACCCCTCCATCCCAACAGGTATTGGGACAGCCTACCCCTACACGTGAATGCGCAAAACGAAGGGAAAAGGGCTAAGGGGTAGGGCCAAGAAGTGAAATGGGATTGGGCGGTGCTTTACAGTACAAGTCACAGTCACCCATTTATGCACACATTAATATGTCTTCTAACGCTTCTATGTGCAGTGCTGTTTTCCATACACCAGTCAGCTCCTTCCTGTGGAGACAACTCCCAGCAGATATGTCAAACCAGAGTTCATAGTTTATTTAGAATATTTGCATTGTGGTAACCAGGAACAAAATACTACACAATAGGTGGATGTGAAAAGATGAGCTGAGTTCTCTCTGTGTGTTGCAGGCTCTGCGGCTACCCTCCATTCTTTGAAGAGAACCAAACTCGTCTGTTTTCAAAGATCAGAAGAGCTGAGTATGCTTTTCATTCACCATTCTGGGACGACATCTCTGAGTCAGGTATGAAAACAGCACTTAACTAAATCTTCTAACATGTTTAGACATGTAATGTCCCTGCACTTTCTGTTTTACAAATTAATTCACTTTGATGCAGTGCTTTGACACTGTTAGGCCAACTCAGCTCTACTGATAACTTTTACCTGGGTTAAATTCCCCCTCCGGTGAAAAAAAATGTTAGAAAGCTTTTTTAAACATGTTGACATGTACCCTTTGTGCCTTATATATGATAAAAACAGAATTTAAAGGTTGATTTTGAAGCTACTAGTTTTATGTTTTCACCGTGTGAAATCACACTGGCTGAAACATAAGGTACTGTTGAAAGCTTGGTGTGAGCTTCCAAAGATTTAAGTCCAGCTCTGGCTGATTGACAAACTCTGACAAAAATAGTGCCATGACTAAGATTGACTCCAGCTAAGTATAGATCAAGATTGGTTTATATAACCTTAGAGCTTAAGCTAATATGGACCCGTGTGTCAATCTGACGTCCTCTCCTGAGGTGCTTTAGATTAGGTCAGGTAAAAGAACTCTAAATGCTAAATTGGTAAGGGTGGATCTTCCTGAATGATTTTTATTATTGTTAAGGGACATGTTAACCAACCTCCGTACCTGAAGTAAATGTAAGATAGATTTAATTCTATGAAAAACAGGTAGAACAAAAAGATGAGTTGTGAACATATCAATGAAGAGGAAATGTTAGATGTTACATTACATTGCAGGACCTGCTCCTGTTATTTCAGTTACACAGTATCTGTCTCTCACTGTCACAGTGCCATCACAAAAAGAACAACATGTAAAAGTTGCCCTGGCCAGAAACAGTGGGTCAGTCATAATATGTGTGAAGAAGCAATAAATCAGTGTAATGTATATCAGAGGTTAAGAATAAAAAACTTTCTATAATGTTTGTGAGTTTCCAAGTTTGAACTTAAATGCTGCTGTAGTGTTCTTGTAAACACAAATAGGATATCCTTGACTGATTATCCGCACCAGAAAAAGGTCCAGCTTCCTTCTCCAGGCTCCTACTTTTAACCCTGTCAAAGAAAGACACAGTGCGACAAAGCTTCTTTTATACCATGCAGCGGCTATTTGAGGCTCTGCCTCATTTAAACACACAAGCAGGTTTTCTGTTAGTTGAGTTCATTCTTCACAACTATGTTTCTGGGTTTTCAGCTGGTTAGAGTTTCTCTGTTATTTGTTGTCATTTGAGCTTTTATAGTTCAGTTTATAAAAGTATCTATTGATTTATGATATATTTGATACCATTTCATGGATTGTTGTTTGTGTTTGGTGATCTTGAATATGGGGTTACAGAGCAATTACCTTCATAATAATAATGTTTCAAGTCGAGTGAGTTGAGAGTCATATGTGCTCCATTGTTTCTTAATTTGTATTCCTGAAAAACGTTCACATTAAAGCAGTGACGTGAAACTCACCTGTTAATCATTAATAAATTAGCTTTTTGTATTTAGTTTGAATATAATGTCACAGTAGGAGACCTAATGTGTATTACTGTATGATAGCAGCATTTTTTCATTAGCAGTTACCGTGTCTCAACAGCTAAAGACTTTATCAGGAATATGATGGAGAAAAACCCCACCAAGCGCTTCACCACTGAACAGGCAATCAGACACCCCTGGTTAGTTCACACACAAACACACACACACACACACACACACACACACACACACACACACACACACACACACACACACACACACACACACACACACACACACACACACACACGCACAAACACAGACACACTAGATGCCTTTAATAACAGGCAACTTTAATGGGGTTCCCACATGTCTCAATGATTTATGACTTACTTATTCACCTATGACATCATAATAATAATATAATTACTATTTCCATTGGCTTGACTGCAGGATTTCAGAAGATACAGCTAAAGACCTGGACATCTATCAGTCTGTCTGTGAACAGATGGAGAGAAACTTTGCCAAATCCAAGTGGAAGGTAGGTGCTGCTCGCTCACGGATACTACTACACAACAATCCAGATGTAGTGTGGGAGAAAAAGGAAGAAAACAATTATCAGAAGTTAATCAGAGGCTCCATATTTTGATTCCTGGCTCCTCCAGTCTGCATATCTAAGTGTACAAGATACTGAATCCAAAATTTGATATGTGTTTGTGAATGATGTTGGATACAGAAACAATGTATGAATTTGTGTGTGAAAGGGTGAATTCAATTCATTTTAATTTGATTTGTATAGCGCCAAATCATAATATATATTATCTCAAGGCACTTTACATAGAAGGTCAAAAATGTATAATTATTGAGAAACCCAAAAGTTCCCACAATGAGCAGCAGGGAAAAATACCCTCGTTATCTGGAAGAAACCTAGAAGAACCAGACTCAATGTGGGCGGCCATTTGCCTCGACCAATGTATGAGTGCTGTATAAACATAGTCACAGCCTTATGTATGTTATTGAGGTTATTAAATCCTGCTACTTCCACCTACAAAATATATCCCAAATTAAATCAGATATATCTCTCCCTGACCTAGAAAAGCTCATACATGCCTCTGTCTTTTCCCTTCTGGACTATTGCAATGCACTTGCACCAGCATTGCCATGGATTTTGTGAAGCACTTTATAACCTTGTTACAAACCTAAACAAATAAAGTCATTATAATATTTATTATAATTGGTTGTATTTTAATAGCAACAAACTGAAACCAGCAAAATGCCAAGAAATCGAACCAGTTCCAGTTAAAGACTTCCTGCAGCGTTCCTCAGTTCATCATAAACATATAATCTGTCATATTAGATGTCAGAAGTACAACTACTGTATTACAAGTGTGTGTGTGTGTGTGTGTGTGTGTGTGTGTGTGTGTGTGTGTGTGTGTGTGTGTGTGTGTGTGTGTGTGTGTGTGTGTGTGTGTGTGTGTGTTTGCGTGTGTGTGTGTTTTTCCAACAGCAAGCCTTCAATGCAACCTCAGTAATCCATCACATGAAGAAACTGCAGCTGTCCCACAGTGAGTCCTCCCCTTCATCCCTCTCCATGCCAAACATCATAGTGCAGTCCTCCTCCCAGGATGATCTAAAGGTGCTAGGACCCTGCCCCGATGAGGCAGCTGTCCTCGACCCCAACGGGAATCCTGTTGCCACTCATAATCCTGAGTCAGGCAGTGGTCTGTGTCCACTATTGAGACCCAGTCACAGTGAGCCCTGTCACGCCCTCACCGTCAAGGAGTCAAGAGAAGTCCATACCTTTAAGTCAGCGAGCGACACCTCTCTCAGGCCGTCCAGGAGGTAAGAGCTGCTGTCCTCTTCTAGCTGCTAGAATGTGCTTTAACAGCCTACGTACACTTGTACAACTTGTAAAGATACCCTGACCTGATGACTGAGAATCTTAACAGACAGGCTTTAACAGTCAACTGATAAGATCAGATCAGATAAGATCAGATCAGATCAGATAAGATAATCCTTTATTAGTCCTACACTGGGGAAGTTTGCACTATTTTTAGACTGGGGGAAACTAGTTCTCTGAAAGAAGGTTCTTAAAGAAATTCATCTGTTTTTATCACTTCTCATCATTTTCTCAGTCTTCCGTGTTGTTATTCTAATGAATCCTGGTGATGTATTCTGTTGCAGCATGGATGCTGTGGCTCAGAGGAAGGACCATGCACTCCAGTCTGGAGTCTGCTCTCTCATGTGATTGGCTGGTTAACCAGAAATGAATCTCAGTGGATCCTTCTTGATGTGAAGGTGTCGACACATCTGGTGTTCAGTGTTTTCATGTCTGTTGTGGTTCCCGGCTGCAGAAACAGACACATGCTGTGTCTTTATCACAGAAAACACTTCCACATGGAATGACTGTGTGCAGTCACCATCACATAAAAACAGACATAAGCTGGAATTCATCACTTAGCTTTTAGACAAACTCCTGTAACAGAGATGACATTTATTTTCTTAAAATAATTATCAATTGTATCATACTGCCAACATATTACTGACTTCCATCAAAATATATTTATTTTGAGTAGCTTTAGGTGACATATGCAATGTGAAAGCACACTTATCATTTTCTGACTTGTATTTGATGTTTTACAAAGCAGATTTTTTCAGAGCTTTTTCAGTCATCACTAAATTGGTATTTACTGCTTTACACTATAACACAATCTTTAAATCTACCTTTAACTGTAGTGTTTGGACAGTTGGGACCTTGCTGGCAGTTTTTAATGCCACAGTCGTGGTTGGATACAGTATGTTTTCAGGTTGTCTTTCTGTCTATCCCATTATCATGAACCCAATGGCTCAGAAACCTCTCCAGGGAATTTTTTTTTGACCATATTATCAAAAATTGCATCTCAATTCAAGATCAAACATTGTTACTGTGGTGATAATAAGAGAAGTTTGCAGTTTAAAATAAATTTAAGGAAATTGGTGATTTTTTCGACAACTGGATGTGTTACTGAGCTGAGAACTTACCCAGCTCAGCAACACATCCACCAAATCAGATAGCCATGGGATGAGTGGTTGAAAAGAACATTTACATTCCGACAGATTCCTCCTTTAATAGTTGGATGCCATTGAAGGATCATAAATCCAATTTCCACTCAACACAGAGACAATGCAGGGGAAATGTTTTTTTAGGTTAAACCTTTATTTTAAGGTGGTTGCATTGACACTCAGTAACCTGGAGTTCACTGCCTCTGTTATATGTACATAAGCTGCTCTTGTTAAACAACTGGACTTATCAAGTGCCACAAGCTGGTGTGAACACTAGTGATGTCATGAATTCACAAATGTAGTAACACACACCTGTTTTTTGTATTGTTTTCTCAATAAATATGCAGTAACTAGTCTGGTGTTGAATGAAGAGCTGCAGCAGCATCCAGGCCTCTCCCATCCAACATTAAGAAACAAATCAAAGTGTAAACAGGCTTTTATGTAAATACTTTGGTTCTGTACAAACAACAAATTCAACATACAAAATAGTTCTTAAAAATACAATAATCATGGTACAATGGTCACAGTGAACATTTGAATGAAAAGCTGCTGAATAAAATTTTTTTTTTTAGTTTGTGTTGGTTCTTGCAGAGCTGCCAAAATTCTGAATCTGTGACTTTTCCAGATGTAATGCTATGTGACGAAAATGAAACTGCATGATATTTTAATGTCCCTGCTGTTTATACAGACTTTCAGAAGATATTTAAATACACAAGAATGTAGTTTCAAGCCCCTCTATAGTCAGACAACAATTGCTACGGTAGCCATATATATCTCTGACCCCTCCATCTCCTTCAATCCCAGATTTCCCACAATCCTTTGGCTGCTAGAGTTGATGTGCATTGTTAAAGGGAGGAGTCTCAGCAGCTGTACATGCTGCTGTGACTGCAGCTTGCTGACTCTCAGCCCTGGCAGGTGCTCAGGTCAATGGCTTTCTTTCGAAGTTGTTGAAACAGTTCTTTTAGCTTGACATCAAGTCCTTCAAGCATTGTTGAGTTCTGAACAATCTGATCCTGAAGGCTCCTCAGGGAATCTGCCTTACCTACAAAAAGATAAAAGTACAAGGAGTAAAGAAGGCACATCATCACCTTAGTGGACCAGAACTGCAGCCGATGACCTCAAGGTCAACTCTCCTGTGTTCTAAGGGTTTTAACCATAAACATTAATGTGTACAATTTGATGTTGAAGCATGACACACATTGCATCATTTGAATTCAATATCTTTAATTGATCCCAAGACTAAGACAAACTTTGAATATTTCTGTACCAGATCCAGACTCCATGGCTTAGAAGGGCCATGGGAAAGATATCCAAAGCATTTAGACCAAGTCACAAAAAAATGTAACTGAACAGATAGAAACTGATGACAAAAGAAGAAGAAAACATCTAAAACAATAAAAACATCACAGGATTCTCCAACCCAAACAGCTGTCTTGTGACATTAGAGGCAGTTGTATTGTTGAGTCTGATAAAAAAATACACTTAGTTTAGCTGTATTTATCAGGCATTTCAGAATCACCTCTACAAAACTGACTGAAGGAGAAGCTGCCTCTGTGGACTCAAGGACTCCTTAATGAAGCTCTCCCATTTGAAGGTGAATGACATTTTAAAATGACACAAACCAAAAGTGTTTTAGTTAACACACAGATGTGTGGTGGTCTGGTTTTGCTGTATTACCTTCTAGAGAATTCATCATGTCAGCAGTGGTGTTGGCCAGAGTTCCAGCGTCCTGCTGTAGCTTTGCCAGTCGATCTCCCACATCCCCGGCATTTCCACCAGACCCACTGGCAGCAACCTGGTCTTTAAGTTTGTCAAGCTCGTCCTCTAAGGACAACAGGTCCTAAACACACACACACACACACACAGTTGTATTAGTACGTATTTCTACTGCTGAACATTATTATTAAATAACAAGCAACTTTAATGGGGTTCCAACATGTCTCAACATTCATTGACATGAATTACTTACTAAATTATAATGTCACATTAATCCAGACATTTGACACAGAAATGGGCTGCAAAAAGACCATTAAAGTCTTCTATCAGAATTACATAACATAACACATAACTTGAATTGTAACTATTTCAGCAAGTTCTTTTAAACATAGTTTTTTAAGACACTGAAGATTATGAATCTAATCTTAGCCCATCACCCCAAGTCCTGACTCTAAACAAAGCCCTTGTATAAAAACAGAACAGTTACGGCAGTTCCCTCACCTCATTTGCAGCAGCTGCTTCATCCTCCGCTTTGTCTGCAGTTGCCTGTGCTAACCCGGCCTGCTGGCTCCCATTCTGCAGAATGTCTTTGATCTCGTCCAGTTGAGGTTTTATTGACTTTATCTGCGTGGATACATCATCCAGATCCTTCTCTGCTGGGGGCAGCTTGTCCTTGGCCTGCATTAAGAGAACCACTTGTACTTAATAACGTTCGCCAATGGGCCAACATGCCATCAATGTTTGATGCATCCATACTGCCTACCTCAGTCAGGGTATTGTTCAGGTTGTCTATGGAATCTATGCTGCTCTGCAGTTTTTCCTCCAGGCCAGTGAGAGAGCTGTCCACCGAACCCAAGCCTTCCAGCAGCCCGTCCACATCCGCATTTACTCCCAGAGCTGTGTCCCTGTGAATGTGCAACCAGAGAAAACAACTTTTACATGTGTTACATGTATTGTCACTACAAATGATTTTTTGTAAGTTTAGGGAAAATGATGTTCTCAATGGGTCTGTGTATGAAGCCTTGAAGCTCTTTCAAAAGGTAAAATTCTTGTCATTTTGTATTTCAACCGGTTATTCTGAGCCAGAAGCCGAGAATCGCAGAGAGACAATTATGATTTTACCACGATATTCAGAATGCATATCCAGTCTATATGCATCCACTGAATATTTTGTTAGGAACATCATACGAATACTGGGTACTTCCTCCCTTTCTTCTCAAATAGCCTCAGTTCTTCCATGTTGACATGATAACATTACATAATTTCTGCAGATTTATCTGCTGCACACTCATGCTTTCAATCTCCCGTTTTAAAGATTCCCATCTGGTGACTGTAGAGGTCACTGAAGATCACTGAACTCACTGCCAGGTTCATGAGACCAGTTTGAGTCTTTTACTTTGTCACATGGACCCATAAGAAGATGGTAAACTGTGGCTATAGAGGGATGAACATGATCAGAAAAAATACTATGATTGATTTGTATTAAGAATTATTAAGAAAACATTCTCATGCCATCACACCACAGCCAGCAGCTTGGACTGTTTGTCTCCATGGATTCATGCTGTGACTCCAGATTGTGACTACCATCTGCAGCCTCAGTAGAAATCCAGATTCATCAGACCCATGTCACTGCAGCCTCAGATTTCTGTCCTTGACTGACAGTAGAGGAACCTGACGTGGTCTCTGCTGTTACAGACCATCCACCTCAAGGTTGGACATGTTCATTCCGAGATGTCTGGAGCCTCTGGAGTGCTTATCTTAGTTACTGTAGCCTGTCAGCTACAAGCAGTCTGATCATTTGGAATAAGTGACTAAAGGCTGCTGCGAGTGAAAATCTCAGGAGATCAACAGTTTCAGTAAAACTCAAACCAACAATGATGACAGTAAAAATATATTTTTATAAGATTATATATTTTTTCCATCTTTTTAACAGTTTTATTTAACATCATTCTGATGTTGGATTAACTGAAGCCCCTGACCTGCAAGTGATTGGATAAATGCATGAATTAATGCTTAATTACAAGTCGAACAAACAACAGTGTAATAAGAGCATTAAGAGGACACTTCTTATTTGAGAAAACAGCGACAGTGATTTTGGAGTGTGAAGGCCAACCTGGCATCCTGGGCCTCCTGCAACAGTTTCCTGGCTCTCGCCAGCAGGGGCTCTGCGTCCTTCAACACAGCTGTGCTGTCTGGAAGAATGGCTGCCAGATTCTTCAGCTCCTCCAGCTTTCTCTTCAGATCAGCCTGTTCGATAGGCAGCTTGGCATTCAGGATCCAGTCACTCACCTCCTTGATGTGGGTCAGGTTGGAGGACGGGTCTGAACATACAAAAATGGGAGAGGTGAACCCTGACTCTCCTTCCATATATTATTGCCCTCATCCAAAACAATCTTTACCTGACAGGAAGTCTTTGAGTTCCTTCACAGCGTCACGTGTCTCCTTTAAGTCATCTTCTAGCTCGTCTCTGGTCCGCTTCATCTTATTGGACAGCTTTTCTGCTGACTGTCTCACCTGATTGGTTGTGTCCTGTGTTTCCTGAAGCTGTAAGGACATTAAATGTAGACGATGCCTCAGAATGAACTGTATAATAATATCTAACAATATGAAAGAACAATCTACAGTTGCAGTGCAATGTTAAGGGGATATGTGCACCTTCTCTGTAGCCTCCGTGACATTCACAGAGAGCTTGTCCAGTTGCTCCTTCACATCCTTAGAATCAGCCTTTGCCCTCTTACTCAGCGGCAGGGCGCCCACACACTTTTTCCCCTTTACACACATTGGGGTTCCCCGCGGTGGACACAAGTCTCCACCCTCACATAGAAGAGGGGTGCAGGGCTCAGTGCGAACACTGCCGCATACCTGAAAGTCACATGGACATAATAAAAGGCAAATATGGTGATGTAATGTGGAAGAGCTCCAGCCCCATGTAACAAAACAGCCATAAGACATCATCTCTTGAATCAAGGAAGTCAGGTGAGGCAGTTACCTGTTTGGCAACAGGAGTGAGGTCAGGTTGGGTAGCCATGCTCTGGTTCAGATTGTTCAGATCTCTGGTGTTGTCTGGTTGCACGTTGCCCTGAAGATCTTTAGTTTCTTCTCTCTTGTCAGCTGACTCCTTCACCGTGTTTCCGCTGGCATCTACCTTCTTGGCTGCATCTGTCGACTCATCATAGGCGTTCTTGATGGCAGTAAATGCTCCTGAGGAATATAATATATTCATTATATCAGAGTGCCTGAGAGATAAGTGGATTTGTTTGTGCTGCTTTTATTGTTTTATTGAAAGTCCCACTTGAGGGTGCTGTTACTTAATACATGCCCCATGATAACACCTACACTCAGCGATCCGTCATTAAAAGTGACTGTGGCAGCAGAGATAAGTGTGTCTTTGTTTCTTACCTGCATTGTTGGGACTGATGGTGTTATCTGTGGCACTTTTCTTGGCTTTGTACAACACAGTGAGGCCGTCCAGCAGAGCCTGCAGCTTGTTCAGCTCTGACTCCAGACCAGGAGGTCTTGTAGCGGGTGGGAGGTCATCATTAACCTCGTCCACCTGGTCCCTGTCAGACAACAATTACAATTGTTTGGTTAGGCATTAGTGAGAAAAAAAATCTAACTTTGTGAGTCCATCTAGGGGTTAGAATGGGGTGAACAAAATTGAATTAATGAATAACAGCCTTTTAAAGAGAAGCTTAATGAATGAATAACTATTTAGTCGGGCCATGTTTCGTTCTGTGTAGACCCTCACCTCAGCTTGTCCAGTCGGGACAGAGCACCATCGATCTGTTTGACAATATTTGGAGGAAGGAGGATGGAGTCTTGGATCAGTTTCAGACTGGCCTCCAGGGTCCGGATGCGAGGCCCGAACTTTCCAATATCAGTGTCACCTCCAGGACGTGAGGGGAAGCCGGAGGAGAGTCTCTCCAGAGTTAAGCTGAGGTTCTGCATCTGTGCATCCAGTGTGAAGAAGCAGGAGGGACACGTCTCGCAGGCAGGGAAAGAATCACAGTGTCCTCGAGTGCAGGAGTCACAGCGTGTCCCGGTGACACCCAGCTGACATAAACAGGCTCCTGTCTGCTTATCACAAACCTCTGGAAGGGTTCCATCTGTATCACACCCACATGCTGAAGACATAAAGAGATTCGTAAAAAGTTGTTTCATTTGTACACCTCAGTATCACAGTGAACATCAATGAAATCAATGAAAATGTCAAATAAATGTCTCATCCCAGTATGTTGAAAAATGTCATGCATCTGCTAAATTTGTCTAAAATGTAAAGGGTTCTTGTCCTTCCACACTTCCATGTCAAGAAATCTGTTCAGGAGTTTTTGCGTAATGCTGCTAACAGCCAGACAAACAAATTGCAATGAAAACATAACCTCACTGGCAGAGGTAATCAACAAAAAGTAGAACAGAGAAGAGGTATTAAAGATGGCTGACTCACGCTGGCAGCCTATTAGTGGGTCTCCGTAAGAGTTCTCTGGGCACTCTGTACATGTTCGGCCTCCAAACCCTGGTCTGCATTGGCACTGACCAGTCACCTGGGGAGAAAGGTAGAATGGTTTTAGTGTCATTACTAAAGATAAATAAAGCCCGTATATAAACTCTGGATACAAATGTGAGGACTAGCAGTGGTGAGCAGTAACAGTGGTGCTATGATAGTGTCAGACCTGGTTCATTGCTTTTGTCTGTACATTTCATTTTAGGATTATGTTAAACTTTGAATTATCTCTTCAATTACTTTATAAATGTTGATTAACCTTTACTTTGCTTGTGCTTTGCTGCTCTAACAACCCAATAGACAGGGTTTTATAAATTCTGCAGAGGTCGTACCTGGTCACAGGTATCACTGTATGACCTGGTGGGGTCACAGGCACAGGGTTTACAGCGTCCGGACAGGACTGGTTTCCAGTAGCCTTTTGAACAGACTTCACAGGTCAGGCCATGGAAGTGGGGATGACAGGGACACTGGCCAGTCAGAGGGTCACAGACGTCTGACATGGACCCGTCAGGAGAACAGGAACACTCTGGAGAGCAGGGGTAACATCAGAGTCCGAACAAAGGACTGGACACTTTGATCCGACTTCACCAAAGTATGCATTATTATTTTATTAATAAAATTATCCGTGTAGTAGAAATGGGGTTTTAATATGAAAACATTTAATACCTTGATTTAAAAATAAAAACAAATCGTTACGACCCTAGTGCTGTGTGTGTGTGTGTGTGTGTGTGTGTGTGTGTGTGTGTGTGTGTGTGTGTGTGTGTGTGTGTGTGTGTGTGTGTGTGTGTGTGTGTGTGTGTGTGTGTGCTCTTTTTCTCTAGACTCTGCCCCTCCTCCTCTTTGTACTTCAGGTGAGTGGATCCCACCTCCATCCTCATCAGAATCTGGCTCTTATAAGCCCAGGAGGAACCTCTCTCTGGCCACTTGCTGTGTGTTCACATACGAGCTTTTTGACTCAAGCACTTTAGTGTGAAACTGGTAAGGTTACTCCTTTTTCAAAGGGACGGTGATTGTCCTGTTTATTTCTGGTCTAAACATTAATTAACAGTGTCGTCTTTGTGTTATAGGTTTGTGATCAGCCTCTGCTTTCCCAAATGCTTGTTTTTACTTGAAGCAGTTTTGTTATTTTCTTTGAATGTAAATAGAAACTCAATTATCAGCTTCACTCATTTTTTGTATGCCTGGTTTACTTTTAGCTTGATTGAATTCAAGGGCACTGTGCAGGTATGTGCTCTAGTGAGTGCCATTCTAGTATGAACATTTGTTCACACACACTTAGCTGTGTAAGTATCAGTGACCTCCATCCTTGGGGATTAGGCTTACATAATATATTTAACATTCAGGTGCAAGCAGTGATATTTTCCTGAAGAAATGCAAGGATGCTGGAATCGTGAAACTGTATCTGAAAACAGGCGAGTGTGGTGTGCAAACTTTTGGTGTTGGATGACTTACTGGTGCAGCCCAGAGGGTTGGAGTCGCTCAGACCATGGTGGCCTCTTTTACAGCGGTCACAGCGGGGACCTTCGACATTCACTTTACACTGACACGAGCCTGTGATGTCGTCACACTGGCCCCCGTTCACTGTCCCCTCAGGATTGCAGATACAGCCTGGAACAAACACATTAGCACAGACATGAGCCACTCACCTTAGATCCTACATACATGTAGATACATGTAGATCACTAATATGGCACTTACGAATGCAGGCGTCAGGACGGTCCATTCGGCTGCGGGGGTTGGGTTGGTAGCCTGGGGCACACTGGTCGCACTTTGGCCCTGTGGTGTGGTGCAGACAACCCTCACACACACCTCCACTACTCTGCCAACTAGCATCGTACACTGCCTGGTCAAAATGACAGCGCTGGGCATGGTTGTTGCACTCACAGCCTGAGGAGAAGACAAAGAGGTTACTATAAGGTATATGCATCCACCCATTCATTTGCTACACACATTCATCCTTGAGGAACATACAGTATGGGGGCTGGAGCCTATCCCCACTGACAGTGGGTGAAAGTCGAGGAACACCCTCAACAAGTTGCCAGTCAGTCACTGGACAGACAAGCATGCTGCATGCCTCTGGACTACAGGAGGAAACCAGAGCACAGCATGCCTACAGCATGAGTGAATAATTAAAAATGATAATGGTAAGTCTCTTGATCCGAAGAAACTTTCATGTATTCAAAGGACACCTTTAAAAACATTCTAGTTTTTTCCAATCTTTATTAATGAGAGTGATCTTTAAGTCTGAGAGCAGCACTTGTTGATTTTATGGTCAGATTTTGTAATGCTCTTACTAAAAAACCCTGCACTTGCACTAGAATAAACCCTGTTATGCTTAGATTTCTTGTGCTCAGCTCTTCTTCTCGCTCTTAAGCTGCTTCTGAGCACAAGTTAAACACCGGCTCTTGGATTCATCCTCTTTTTTCAACGTGTGTCTTGGTGGGTTAGGGTTAGGCTAGGATTACACTGATGAGATATTTCATAGTTCTTTCAGCCTTTCCCATTGATGAGCCATGATGTTATGATGCGGATGCGTGTGACAGGTACAGGTGATGTCTTACGTTTGCAGGCATGAGTGTCTCCCTCCTCTGCAGGTCTCCAGGGTAGATCGTTGTAGAGATCAGCACAACGCTCACAGTTCATGCCTGCTGTGTTATGTTGGCAGTCACACTGAGGATTCACCTGAAAGAAGACGTGTGCACAAAACAGGACGTTCAGATAAGATTTGTTGCAGACTTTAGTTCGGAACAGCTCAAAAGTTGTTACTTAACTATCAGTAATAGTTTTCCTGTTTTTCTTTTGTTTCACATCACTGTAATTTGTCTACTGCCATGTTTTTAGACTGTTAAAACTGAAAGAGTAAACTGAAAATAGACAGTACTTTGGTTTGTGAGTGTGAGTGAATGAGTGTGTGTGTGTGTGTTAGTGTCTGTGTGTGACTCCATGTCCCTCACACATCCAAGCCTTAAAACACACTACATACATACTTGTATGGTATTGGACAGTGGGTTGTTATAGGCCTCTGGCAGACATCGGTTGGCGTGTCCATGGCACATACATCTGCCCATCACCCTCATCTCCTTCAGGGCATAAAACCGACTGAGAGCTCTGCCTGGGTGACGTGGCACATCACCCAGCTCTGTCAGCTTCACTCTCAGCCCCGTTAACCCAGTGACACCTGTAAATGAGATGGTCAACACCTTTAATCAGGTTCATTCTTGATCTGATCCAGACAAAAACTTATGTCATAGTTGGAAAGAAACAGTTACCTTCAATTTTTTGGCTCTTGGGAGCTGGGACATAAGCATACTGACGCAGAGGACTGAACTCAATCTGAAAAGGAGAAACGTACATGTTACATGTGCACCTTCTCTATTACAGGATTTCCAACCTGCATTCCCCCTCAGACAAATTGACACTGTCAATAACTATATGTTCTACACAATAGATCTGCATTATCTTTAAGCATTGTTTTTTCCTTACTATGTGGTCTTGGTAGGGGGTTGCTTCAGTAGAGGGCAGTGTGTAGCAGTATGTATCATCCAGCTTAAGAGGTGTTGACGTGGGGATGCCAGGAAAAGTCCTTTGACAATCTGTAGCCAGGTAGAGGCTGGGCTCCCATGTCCTGCCGTTGTCTAGTGTCCTCTCTATAACCAAGGCACTGGGACGAGGGCCCTGCACACAAACAACAATTCATTAAAAAAAGGTTTAATTCTATAGGAAAACACAAACATAGTGAGATCTATTGTGTCTCAAAACCATCACAAACTATTATTCTATTCTAATATTATATTATTTCAAACTACTTAATAAACTTTAAGAAGGAAATATATTTTTAAAGTAAATAGAATATCTTTATTTAATTTCAAATAGAACACACCTAGAATCATAATTATGGTGTGTTAAAATCAAGATTTGAACGCACCATATTTTCTCTTGTGAGTGAATGTGCTCACCTAATGCGGCAGTGATAGATTGTATCTGACTGTGTCGTACCTTGAAGTTGAGAAACAGGTTGTCAAGCTGGAACAGGTTGTCAAGGTCCAACTGGAGAGTGACTGGACTCACGTCTGCAGAACAAACAAGCAAAACAGTTATTCCACTCTGTATGACTTGTTTCGCTCTTTATAGATAATCAGAGAAAGACTTTGATTTGGTTTAAAATGATTGTCTGGAATCAATGGATTCCAAGTGAAATTTAGACTTAGCAGGGTAGAGGACAGATCCCAATGTGCCTCTACTGACAGAAAGTGGAGGGGAATCTAAAGAGCTTGGACGAACAGAAAAAAAAAAAAAAACCTTTAAGTGAGCTGTACCTTAAAATATCCCTTTTCACCTCTGCTAATGGAAAAACTTTCTTCCTTCCTCTTTCTTTCTTTCTTTCTTTCTTTCTTTCTTTCTTTCTTTTTTTCCTTATTTCTTTCTTTCTGTCTTTCTTTCTTTCTCTTTTTCTTTCTCTTTTTCTTTCTTTCTTTCTTTCTTTCTTTCTTTCTTTCTTTCTTTCTTTCTTTCTGTCTTAAAGTCTCCCACCTTTCTTGGACTGCCACCATCTCTCTGGTCCAGAGGTGGACAGGACATCCTGGACAGTGTGGGCCAGCGGCCCATTTGGGTTCCTGGAGTCACATGGACAACACTTCATCCTCCCCTATGAAACAAAAACACACAAACACATCAGTGGCAACAGACTTTAAAATATTTAGCGCGTGCATGTTTGGAATTGTATCAGTGTGAGTGTCAAGTGTTTGTCCTTAAACTAACCCATGGACCTGAGACCAGCTGCCTCTCTGATATGATGTGTAGATAAGCAGTGTCACTGAGCAGGTCACACAGTTGCCAGAGGGACAGAAAACCAATATCTCTCTGATGACTGGCAGTTCTGGCTTTATTTTGTGCTTAACACTGTTTGGATTGAATTGGTCGATGACATTGCAGAAACTTTGCCCCAGTTAAAGATGTGGAAGGATCATGTGTGGACCCAGTTTAAATACGATCACATTTTCCTCCTCCCTCTTTTTACATATCTACTGACCTCTGAATTGGCACACATGAACTCTGCATGTGCATGTGCAAACAACACACAAAGTTTTGAGTTAAATTGATTTAAGTAGGTGATTACAAAATTTCCATTTTGGGGGAAAACGTTCCTTTAATATTTACAGTGATGGGGCTGGTTTTACCCAGGGTGTCTGTGAATTTATTCCTTTATGCAGATGCTCACATCACTGAGAGCTGGGCCCCTGCTTCCACCAGACGGGTCAACGCTCAGTAACTCCCACACTGCACTTGGCTGCCACTCTGGCACACAAACCATGGCTGCGTTCCCTGTAGGGAAAAGGTCCCTCAAGGTTGCAGATTCTTTTCAACATAAAGGATTGTTTTACACTCAAGCTACTTGCCTCAACTCACTCACCCTAATAACAAATTTGTTTTTCACTGAGGTAACTGAGGACAAGGCAGAGGTCCGGTCCTGGATAAAAACCTGAATTACAGAGCAAAGGTCATGAAGCTCACCAGCTTACTGTTGCATGTCTGTAAAGTTGGGAGACTTTACATTGACAGACGTTAGGTCTCCTTTAGATCCACACCCACAGTTTGTAATGCCGGTTTTGTCTTTGTCTATGTAAACCTCTCTCCCCCCCTCTCTTCCCCCTACCCCCTCTCTCTCTCTTCTCCCCTCTTTTCCACCCACTTCTCCTCACTGCCCCAATTTTCTCCGCTCACCTGTTGAGGCAGATCACCGGCCACATTGAGTCAGGTACTATAGAGGTTCCTTCTTGTTCATGTCCACATTTGCCAAGTGATGTTTGTTGACTGTTGGGTTTCTCCATAATTCTGTAAAGTGTCTGGCAATAATGTATGTTGTGATTTGGTGCTATACAAATAAAATTGAATTGAATTAATATTTTCATTAATATAGATAAGAATAGGTCTTTTTGCAGGACTAAGGCTGAGTTATTACCTCACTTACTGCAAACTAAAGACCTACTCTGATATTCCATTGCAAATGCAATCCTTCTTCTTCTATTCATGTATTCAGTTGAATAAGTGAGGCTAGGTTAGGTCATTACTTTGCCATGGTAGCATGTTATGTGCTGACATTGATAAAGTTCAACAGAAAGGCCACAGGCAAAACGTGAACTGGTCTCTGAGTGCCTCTCATCAATATGGCTGACATCTTTAGCATGTCAGGTTCATGGTCAAGTTGAGGCAACTCAGCAAAGATCATATACTTTATTATCTGTATCACAAACAGTATCTGTTGATGTCAAAGGGCAGACAGAGGCTATGACAACATCAGTGTAACAATTCAGTCTGCTTGTATCCTGCTACTGTGGTATCCATTCTGTGGAGAATCTTTTCTGTGTAGACGAATAAGTAGTTCATGCTGCTGTGGGAGCTGGTCAGCACAACAGGAGAGACCATAACTACGCCAAGGCCCAAGAGTCCCCTTGTGGTAAATGTTATGTATTACATAGTGTTTTTCTAGTCTTGATGACCACTCAAAACGCTTTACAGTACCATTCACCCATTCTCAAACACACACAAACACTCTCACACACACACACACACACACACACACACACACACACCACACCACACCACACAGGGGCAATTTGGGGTTCAGTATCTTGCTCAAATATGGAATGGTGAAGACTGGGATCAAACTGCCGACCTTTTGGTTAGAGGATGACCCACTCTACCCCCTGACCCACAGAAATCCCATCTAAATTGACTAGATACAGTTTATTTGGATCTGCACCAAATTGCACACCCTGATAAATATTAGCCCCAAACATATCAGACTGTTTTCATGAAGATCTCTTATTTTTCCATTTTCTGAGAAATAAACAAAAATGTTAAAGATTTGGATCACAAATTTAACGAGTTCTTTCCTGATCAATACCACATCCCTCCACCAAGTTTTGTGGTAATCTGTCTGTTTTTTGCATAATCATGCCAACTATAAACAACACAAGATAAAAACATATCTCCTTGGCGGAGGTATTTACAGTTTTTTCTATATTTCAACATCTGCTGTATATATTATTAACTGTAGAGACACAATTCAATAATCATCTCACAAGCTCACTTCAGTTTTAGAGTATTAAGTTTGAAGGTTTCATAACATATATTTAATCCTGTAACCACATCAAAGCATGACAGGGACGTTCCTCTTGACTTTGCATATGTAGGTTACAAGGGATTTGTAGATACTGGCACAAGCACACTGTTTGCATTGAGTCACTTCCAGTAGTCTGAATCAAATTGGTGTGCATTTTGATCCTCAGTTAGGGTGTAAAGTCCATAGTAGACACGATGATGAAAAAAAGTTGGCTAGACCACAATATGTGTCTGCATTGGCACAAAGGAGGCTCAGGTTACATTTTAACCAATATTAACTTCATGTTCACAGGTGCACAAACAGGTGCCTGGCCACGTTTACTGTATCTGATAATAATAGCACCAAATAGCTATATTTAAGAGGATTTTTATAAAACATATATCAGGCATCTCTCTCTCTCTCTCTCTCTCTCTCTCTCTCTCTCTCTCTCTCTCTCTCTCTCTCTCTGTGTTGTGTTGATCTGTCAAAGATCAAAGGTAAAGCTCAACACAAATATGGTCTGAAAAACACATTTTCCAACTTATCTATGAAAGAGACAATCTAAAGCTTATATTGATCAGAAAATTATTCCCAATAATAATAATAATAGTAATAAGTGACGTCATGACGTGGTCACAACAATGACATCAGAAAATGAAAATTCTTAGTTGATAAATGCATTCGCAAATAAATACTGTATATAAGAAGGGCTTTAAATGGACTTACAATGTAGTTATTAATGTATATATATTTTTTTTCTAAGACATGTTAAGTCTCTATAGACCAGTCAACATTTTCAGCTGCTTTTTTACCTAATTGACGTTAGCCACCTCGACATTTTCCTTTTACAGCACATTCAGTCAATTGATTATTATACAGAATTATTGCACTAATGTGGACCATACCCAACAAGATTTTTTTTAATTAGTAATCATACATACGTGTTTATTTCTATGTGTCAGCTCCCGGATACAGCGTTACAGAGTGTTCCTGCCCTTCCTTGTCTGGACAAGGTGCGGCTTGTGTAAAAAAAAAAGTCCACACCTAACTCAAGTATCCATTCCCTGAGGCAGATGTCAACACTGTGCTCATACACTGTATGGTGTGAAGGCTTTGACATCAGCAGAAACATGATCTCTTGTGTCTTTAGGGTGCCCTCACTGAGGATCAAAATGACAATCACTGATTAAATCACTCTAAGTAATTTTAATAATTCTAACTACACTAAAACCACACTATATGCACAATACAAAATGTCAATTTTAACAAGATTATTTTGTCATGAATCAGGCCACATGCTGTTTCATTAATTTTAGCAGATTTTATAATAGTTAAGTTTAGTAAAATATGTACTGAAAGACAAACTTTGATCTGCAGGCTGATTAGTTTATCTCATATTAGAGACACTTCTTTCCTTTTTTTACCGCAAAAATAGAACTTGCAACATTACAGTCTCTTGCTTATTGAATGTCCTCTGCTCTGGACAGTTAAAGTCTTATTTCAAAATCATAAGTGACGTATTTGTGCTGAGGTTGCACATGGGCTGGTGAGTGGTTTTTCAGACATTGGTCAAAGAGTACAGTTGCAACATGATGCTCTGGCTCTGAAATCAGACTGTTTCACAAATGGACAGGAGGCAGCAGCCAAACCTGCTACAGACTCTGTCCTGCACGTCTGTCTGTTCATCCTGACCTCTGCAGCAATCACCTCCTGGCTGTGCAAACACCATGTGGAGATCCATGCATGGCCTGGCTGAACACAGTTGGCTGAGGTGGTAATACCTAACCCTAACCCAATATTTTACAATAAAAAATGCAAATTTGTTTCTGTCTTTCTCTGGCTCACAGACTGTAGCTTGGATTCAGGAATTATTTTGTCCACACCATTAACAGAACTCTCTTCCAACCACCCAGGGTAAGTCTCCCTTGATCGAGTTAACTTAGTTTTCTGGGGTTTTTTTTCCCCAGTTTGAAACAAATGTAGTGCAGTTGTGAGATAGAAAGTTATGTCTCAAAATATCTCCAGGAAGATACAAGGTTTTTTGAACAGGACTGCTCTTACCAGTGGGTATGGGCTGCAGTAGACCTCGGAGCCGGTGAGGCCACAGGTGGAGGAGGCATGGAGCTGGTGAGCCCTACCCAAGAGCAGGTTATTGCTGGGTGGGTAACAAGCCCCCCGAGAGCAATCAGTCTGGGCCTGTGATACTGCAGTTAAGGCTGTAAGGAGGAAGGCAGTGAAAGAAGAAATGTAAAATACAATGACAGTATACTGTATGACCAGTGACAGTTATAAATACATCTTTTCTCAAAACAAATGAAAACATAAAACTATGGATTATTCCAGTTTTGAAACTCATTCAGTCATGACACTTTAACCCAAACAGCACCAGATTCGGCTTTGCCCTTCAGACAAAGGATTTTACAGATAAAGCAGGCATTGGAAAGGACATCTTTGATCTTTCAGCTTCTGTCCATCACCATGATCATGCGTTATATGATGGGATGCATAATTTAGATCCATCCAGCTCGTCTTTTAGCCCATAGCAGTTTTTCTCTATGTCTGTCCCTGAGATGATGTTGCAAAGTTTTGTGACATTTCATATTTCCTCCTAAAGACTCATGAAGGAAAACAAAAAGACTTAAAAGGGAGCATTGGATACACAAATACATGCAAGAGGGACACTTCTTTTTAGTTTAGAAAAAGTCATAGTGTCTACAGCAGTGCATTTCTATAAATTATATGATATGTATGATTTGAACAAGCTGTTCTGCCAATTTCTTTTATTGAAGCACTGTCAAACATTTTGGTTGCGTTTATTTGAACATAATGCTAACACACTAAACGGGTGTTTGATTTGAATCAGAGCCTCTGAAGCAGACCCATACAGCTTGTTAAACATGTACCATCATGACCAGAGTATGCATGTTTTCATTCCAGCCAATCACTGCAGCAAATTGTTTCATGTCAGTTCCTCCTCCCTTCTACAAAATGGAGTGATCAGTTTCATCAGCTGCTGCAAGATGAAAAACAACATTTTACATGTTGACTCCAAATGATTTATAAATGTTTACATCTGGTGTGGAAAAAGTAAGGCCTTTTTTTAAAGCTGAAGGACAAACAGTAAGATGACACATGCTAAAGAGTTAAAGTGTAAAAGAAAAAGATGAGAGATCTTACCAGCTAGAAGTAAAAGTATCATCATGTTGTGTTTCTCCTATATGAAAGATTCTGGAACACATGAGAAAAGAAAAAAGCAGAATATCAGCAAACAGGAACAGAACCAGAGCCAGTGGATCGTATTTCTGAGCATGAGACTCACCTGGCAGCCGCTACTATATCACCTCTGTTATTTCCTCTCTTTAAGTGTGTGTTGCTTCCTGGCTGCTGCTTTATAAACACTTTCTCACCTGGACAGTGTGATACACTGTGTGTCAGAGTCACGCCCTTCACCACCACACCCTGCACTCTATGAATCAACACAGACGCATACAGACAAGCAGACAGACGTAGACACATAGTCAACACAAAGACACCAAGGAAAAAAACAAAACCAAAGTTAGAAGAGATAAAACATTAGTACACCTAAAGATACAGGTCAAATGTTCTAATCTACCCTAATCTTATCTATTTACGGAATATATCAAATATTTAGAAACTTGATTTTGTTGTTCCTTATGCAGGCTACCAACAAGGTCTATAAAATGTAAGGTCCCTGAAGTAGAAGGGCAATAACTTTGGTGCTCGCTGAACATTTTATCTGGTGCCATCATCAGGTCAAACGTTTAGATTTGTAAATTGTTTTGGTTTTTACTTACGAAGCATTTCCAGCAGTCTCAGCTGCGCTCTGTGTTCAGTGCGAATTTGCAAATGTTAGTATGCTAACACAATATGGTTATAAACATTATACCCACCAACATCCCCAAATGTTTCTGAAAATAATTAGTTATTGTGTCCACATAACCATATTTCCTGGATATAAATAATAAAAAACAACATCTCTATACTTGTTTACCTTAAATAAGTATGAGATGAATGGTGGTGTCGTCTAGAAGTGTAATGTACATTTCTGTAGGTCTTATGTAGGGAAGACTCAACCCTAACACAAGTAAGAATGGATTACACAACAATTTCATGGTCTATTCCATCTTTAAAAGAACACAGTCGAACTCACTCATTCGTCAACAGACACAATAGATGCCCTGAGGTGTTTAAGATTTACCAGGATGTGTGGTAACTCCTGCTGATCATCACCTGTCTGTAAAGAAATAGCAGCCTCAGGGTCCAGCTGAACTTTCATGTTAAGGTTCTCTCCACTCTCTGCGAGGTGTGTCCTCTGACTCAATTTTTCACCTAACCCACTGTGCACATACAACTTCGGACAAGTACAGTCAAGTCTGCAGTGTCTCTGGTTGGCGCTGTAGCTGTGAGTTATCTCTTGGAAACAGCCTGACTCCTCCTGACTTTCAACACTGGCTGTTGGGAACAGAGACATGGAGCCGAGGCTGCTTTATTGGAGTGGCTGATAGCATAAGCTGGTAGGCTACACGTAAAACAGTTGCAAAAATAATCCTTTCGTACATCGTCAGTTAACATTTGGCTTTGGATCTTTGTGTTTGTATTCATTGTTTACGTTCAGGGGGTGTAGATCAAGATGGAGATCAAGATGACCAAAAGGTCGGCGGTTCGATCCCCATCGCCAGCAGTGTATGATTGATGTATGATAGAGAAAGTGCTGGACATAGAGGCACTGCATAAAGGGCTTTGAGTGGTCATCAAGACTTGAAAAGTGTCACACAAATTACAGTGCTGATAAAGGAATAACAGATAATAGATAATAGGAGCACGGAAAATGTGATCAAGAAAAAGGAGTGCTGTGTTTTACATGTTCCAAAGGTATGGCAGAAAAATAGCGTTTTAGCGATTTATGTTGGGACATTTATATATGGACAGAGAATGCCGTGATGGGAAAATCACCAACAGCTCAGATTTCGGAAATTGCTATTGTTTGGCAGTCTCCACTTTGTGGCCAGCCTCTATCCCAGGCATTGCCATGGAGACGGAGAGCAACAGCTGGTCTGCAGTCCTACGAGTATAAGCAGGGGAGGGAGGTGGTGAGAAGATCGATATTTTGATATGGGGTAAAGCCTCTCAGTGAATTAAAAACAAACAATAACATTTTACTGTCTATTTTGAAAGGCATGTAAGGTCATTGCTCAATTTTAGGCTGTCCAAGACAAAAGATGACGCACATTAAAGAAACATGGCAATATCTTGAATATCATGCCATGGCTCCAGGAGGGTGATCCTATGTCGTAGTGAGAGAGAGGTTTAATAAAAAACAGGACAATATCAAAATACTGCTTTGACCAATGTCGACCAACCAATCAATAGGAATGCAGCATGAAATGAGACCCTGATCAATGCAACACTGATTGGCAGCCATACTGTGTACACATTGCAGTTGATGCTAGCATCCACATACGTCAAACATACAAATCAGCCTGTACATCATTTGATATGCTTCACCATGAATAAGTGAATGATGAATTAAGTCCTGACAGGCAACAATAGGAACATGGTGTGTCACTGTAGCAGAAGACATTGTTGCACGGAAGGCTTGTAGTAGCTGAATGTTCCCTGAGCTCAACCATGGAATAAGTCCTGACTTCCACCCATGATTCAACTCCAGCCCTGAATGCAGAATGTATCTGTGCAGAACAGTGGAAAACAGAGAGAGATTAATAACAAAGGAAAGTACAAATATTCATAGCGCTGCACACTTAAAAAAAAAAATTACATTTCATTTAAATATCCTTTTCAATATATTATGGTAATCAATTATTTGTTAAGCCCTAAAACTTCCTCTGCCAATCTGTAGCCTCGCTGTGTGTCATATACTGGATCCAAAACTAGCCAAACAAAATTGTGGTGAACCCAATAAGATACTGAGAAACTAATAAAGCTTCTAACTGATTAATGACTTGTTTTCCCCATAAACAATAAACATACCATAAATGATGGCCTACATGTGATAACATAACTGACAACTCACTATAGTTTAAATGTCTATATCTGTAGAATATTGCAAAGATATGAAAAATATATATAGCCTATATGATTTTTTTCAATTGTATGTTTTTAAGGTACAAAGGGGTAGAAGTGTGGGGCAGACATCAGGACGTGTGTGTGAATGTGTGTGTGTTTGTGTGTTTGTATGTATGTATGTATGTGTGTATGTATGTATGTATAGATTATACGTATTTGTATAGATTCAGCTCATACATACCACATGCATCTGCTGTATAGATAAATTGTAAATATTTAGCATGTGGAAGGGAACAATCCAACCTAAACCCACAGCTACCATATATCAGCCTCATGACAACCCATCAGCTGATTCATGCAGTCCAAGCTATGTGGATCATCTGATAACCCTGACAGCAGAGGAGTCTGTCTCTGTTAATGGTGGCTGAATGCATGACTTTATTCTTTTTCTTGAACGAATGGCTCCACCGCCCTGCTTCAGTCAAGCTAATCAGCCGCATCCAGCTTTTGCTTGTTTGTGTGTGTGTGTGTGTGTGTGTAATAAAATAATAGTTCCTCTTATCTTTTGTGCTGCTTTTGACCATGACCTAAAGGTGACGTATGACCACTGTACCTTATGTATTTATTTCTTTTGTTCTATCTTTACTGTGTGTGTGTGTGTGTGTGTGTGTGTGTGTGTGTGTGTGTGTGTGTGCGTGTGTACATCTGACTAATATAGAATGTGACTGATGTAGAATGTAACTGATGTAGAATGTAACTGATGTAGAATGTGACTGATGTAGAATGTAACTGATGTAGAATGTAACTGATGTAGAATGTGACTGATGTAGAATGTAACTGATGTAGAATGTAACTGATGTAGAATGTAACTGATGTAGAATGTAACTGATGTAGAATGTAACTGATGTAGAATGTGACTGATGTCAAACGTGACTGATGTAGAATGTGACTGATATAGATTGTAACTGATGTAGAATGTGACTAATATAGAATGTGACTGATGTAGAATGTAACTGATGTAGAATGTAACTGATGTAGAATGTGACTGATGTAGAATTGGACTGATATAGATTGTGACTGATGTAGAATGTGACTAATATAGAATGTAACTGATGTAGAATGTGACTGATGTAGAATGTAACTAATGTCAAATGTGGCTGATGTAAAATGTGACTGATGCGAATATGATGTATAGATAATTAAGTAAATAGATAATTGGAATACTACAATGCAAACTCACATGCTACATGTCAGGGACTTTAAGATATACTTAATGCTTTCTGGGTGTTGCTCTTATGATTTTCTCAAACTAGATTATTTACTTACTAATTCTGCCTCACTGATTTTACAAGGAGAAAAAAACTCCTCCTTGTAAGGGCGAATGGGTTCAGCAAGCTGATGCAGGAAATGACACAGACACAGGGGTGTGACTGTACATCTAGATCTCGCGGATAAACTACGGTTAGGGTTACTAATTCAAATAATGTTTTGAATGGGTACAAATACAATGGATAGAAGGTTTCTTCAGGTTCCTCTGAGTGATGTAATTTGTTCTGAATATTTGACACAGATATATCATTCTGCAAATTAAAGTCTTAAATAAAAATGGTCATATCAAGAAAAACAAAGGTGTGAACAATACAGATGATTATCATGTTTTTCTGGGTGATTTAAATGTTCTAACAAACCTTCCCAGTGAGTCAGCATGCACACAGTCAGGGATCTGAAACATCCAGCAGTCGTTTCATTTTATTAGTTACACTGGTGTCAAAGATCAAGGTCCATTATGGATCCTAACAGAATGAACAGAGGATACTGGACTGTTCCATGTCATTAAGGCATGACTAAAAGGTTTTGGTAAAAAGTAAAAAAAATGACTGCGTTTAGAAAAAATCTTTTCTATTACAATTAAGACCAAATAGCTTTTAAAACAATCTTATAACAAGTCAAATGAGTTAATTTAACCACACTGTCTGCTCTGGCACACAGTCAGGGGGAGTGTTAGTAGCATACGCTGTGATTCAGAACACAGCGTGTGCTTCACTTCCTGCGTGCCTCTTAGTCACAATTATGAGTGTGTGTGGTACGTGTGTTCTATGGCGTAGGCTCTGACCATTGTTCACACCAGTATTGCCAGTGTTGGAGCAACAGGAATGCTGCAGGGTTTACACAACCTTTCCCCTTTATTTGGTGACAGTTCACATGGAACCTGGTCACCTGTATGTATTTTAGCCTATACCGACTCTAACACTGCATCAAAATGACAACAAACCATTAGAATCCTGATCAATCATTCAATCAATCAAATTTTATTTGGATAGCCCATATTCACGAATCACAATTTGCCTCATAGTTCTTAACACGGTGCGACATCCTCTGCCCTTAACCCTCAACAAGAGTAAGGAAAACTATCAAAAAAAAACTATTAACAGGGGAAAAGGAACGTAGAAACCTCAGAGAGAGCCACATGTGAGGGATCCCTCTCCCAGGACGGACAGAAGTGCAATAGATGCCATGTGTAACCGAACATATTAACAAAATTACAACATTTACAACATTGACAGTTTACTAGAATAATGGAAAGGTGATCTTGTCTTTGTTTTGTCTTTTACTTCCCATACCATCTAAGGGGAAATATTTATACAATAATTTCCCAATTTTGGATCAATAAAGTACATCTATCCAGCTATCTATATTCGGTAAATTTAAGTTTGAATAGGTGCTATAGTTTTAGTTCTGTGAACAATTAGAGGGCTGAAAGAATGTCACTCATTGAGATAGGAACTATAGATGTATGGACCATGGCTGTAATGCGAGTAATTTATCAACAATGACAACTCTTACATGCACATGCTTCAAATTGAGTAATGCGCCTACACATATCTGGGTTAAAGTGTCTGGCTTTCTCTACTTCCTCCCCACTTCATAAATATTCAGCAGCTGTCACAGTGTGGGTGGAGAGAGTGGGTGTATAAATTGCCAGAGTGTCCAGGGAAGGTGTGTTCCTGCAGCAAACTGGAGTAGGGTATACGCCTGCCTACAACAAACAACAGACTGCATTACAGTAAGCTATTCATTTGGAAATGCTGTATGTAATGCACAGTAAAGGCTGTTGTGCTTCTGTTACTTTAGTGGGCAATTTATTATTTTTGCATTTATTATGACATGTCAATTATATTTGATATCTTGTGCAAATCCATTTAATGCTGCTGCTTTGTTGCTGTTCAGTTAGTATGTGATGTGGTAACAACAATTTCTACTAATAAGTTCCCAGAACCAAAAGGCTTAAATTATTTATTTTTTAAGGTTTGGTAGTTTTATGTGATAAATGCATTCTGCCATTGTTTCTATGCTTTTTTTAGATGATCATTATTTGTTTTGTAAATTGTTCATAGGTCTACACACAATTTCTGACCCACTCTTATGTCTTATCTAAAGCAGTAGGAATGGAAACCATGCAGGAGCTGATCCCCTTTGCCAAAGAGATGTTGAGTCAGAAACCCGGACGGGGTCTTTTGAAGGTTTATCTGCTGGGCTCCATGTTTGCTGTACTGGGGACAATCATCGGGTTGGTTGAAACTGTGTGTCAACCCTTCTCCTCTGGTCAGTGGATGGATGCAGAAAGTGTCCTCATGTTGGCCCAGGAGCAGAGAACTCTTAAGGCGGAGACACAGAACAATGTGGGAGGCCAGGAAGGTACGGAGGAGAAGGATGAGGAGCTGGCTCATAAAAATGGGGCCACGACCCTCAGCATGACACTCTCTAAGACTCACAGACTCAGCCATCGAACCATGGCCAACCGGCTGCATGCTTCCTAAAGACAAAAGGAGTCAACACTCAGTGACTTGAGATATTTATTAGAATTCTCCTGCCACACCAACGAGCTACACACACACACACCCGCCTGCCACTCTGTGCTGCTTACGAATTGGGTTTACCAACCAGTGGTCATAGGTTAGTAATGTGTTAATAATGAATAAATAAAACACCTGTACTCCATTTAAACATTGTTTAAAGAAAAGAGGAAAATAGCCAAAACACAAAACTACTTCTTCATATTTTCGATTCAAACAATTGGACTTCAGAGTTCAAACTAATGAGTTTAGGAGAAGTAGCTGAAGGCAGCATGGGTCTGCCTGGCAGCATAAACTGCGGTATAGCACCACCTATTGTCTGGTGGATGTGTCTGCTGCTACAGCTACATACATCTTAAAAGAGGAACAATGTTGGCAATATTATGCTGTGTGAAAATACTGTAAATGTGCAACTTTCGAAGATCATTTTATTTATTTAACCTCATTTTTTTTTACTTTAAGTTTGAATGTTCAAAGATGAATGCTGTAAATGTTCAATAAATCATCTGGTGTCATTTTGTACAATCTGGTGGTATGAGATCTATCTATCTATCTATCTATCTATGTCTGTTTTGGTGGCTGATTACAGAGTTTATAGGATCACAACACGTCTCAGCGGAGCCACTAACACATCCAGCAGCATGGCTGAGATAGCACAGAGTGACAATGGAACAATGCTGCCTGACACATGAACACACAAGAGTGAGAGGCCAATACGACCCTGAGTCAACACAGTACTCTGGTCTGAAAATAATTTGAGGGTGACCAGACTTGAAGAGGAGAACCTCACATTTGTGTTTGTTACTGTATGTTGAAAATTAAGGTTCCTTCAGGATAAAAAGGCCGAATAGCAGTTTCAGCTGTTGGGTCCTTTTTAATTTTTTAATAAACAGGTTTAAGGAGTTCAATGGGGGATTGAATACAGTGTCAGTGTTTTCTTTATTTCTGTGTAGTAGTGTTTAGTGTTAATTCACACAGACTGATGCAGGCGGGTTAACACTGTTTACATCTATTTAACCTAAAAAGATGAGTAAACAGAGTTGATGTGATATTAGCTCTGCTTAAAAACATAAAAATAACATTAATGAACCAACCGAAAGGTTTCCTTCTGAGCAAATTCCTTACCCTCCAGTACCACAACATAGCAATTTAACTAAGGGGCAATAGGTTAGTTACAGAAAGTCAAATCAAAGTGAAAAAAGGGTTTGGAAAGATTCCGCTCCGTCTTTCATAGAAACAGGGATTTGACTTGAAAGGTTGCCAGTGGAAACCAGAAGCAACATACACAGTGTGAAGCTGTTGACTCTGTGCCAAGTCCTCCCCAGTGTCAACTGAGCAGCCTCTCAATCCGACTCGGCACAGGGCTGCAGACCAGGATTTGATTACATCCTGCTTTGAATTGTGAGCTTGGCTTTATAACAATCACATGAGGCATGAAGAGCAATATCAGTTGTATTTTGATCCAGATGAAAACATACGTGTTGCAAACTAAACTCTGTATGAGGTTTGTTTTAATCCATAGAACTTCGGTCTTAGGTCCAGTCGAGAACATTTCCCATTTAATGGAAGTCATCTTTTGTTTGGAATATTTCATTAAATGTAAGCATTGATTTGTGTCAGTGAAGTGATGGACAAAGCCCCTACAACATTAAGGCTACTTTATTTGATACTGTTTATTTTATTTCTGAAATCTCAACCAGCAGAAGAAAAAGTATGTAATTCAGAAAGAGAAGAAAACAGTGTTTCCATTGTGCAGCATTTATTAAAACTTAACATCCTAAACCACACATATTAATACCTACCCTATAAGTTATAAAGTTAAGTTTTTGTTATCTCAGTAATTATTCACACAGTTCTTCATTATTTACACTTATGCTGCAATAAGTTAAAATCCATGTCTCTGTTTTACTTGTACAGAGAGGTTCATGAATTCCATTGGAAAGTGACAAAAACTTTACTCCACTGAAACAAATCATATCATTCAACAATCTTTTCATTTAATTCAAACTAAAATGAACCTGCTTTAAAGCTGCATTAACTTAGTTTAGATCTCAGCAGCAGGGCCAGCCCTCTGTCCACACTGAATGATGATTGGTCTGCTGAAAGCATTGTGACTGATTGAAGTTCCACCATTGGTCATTGGAGTGTTGGAGATTCCCATCGGCCAGTGATGCCTATGTAGCACACTGTTTACCAATCAATCTAACAGGTGATTGGAAAAACCTTAGCTGAAACCTTACAGCTGAAATTACACTACAGCTTGAACAGATGTTTTTGGTGATTTTATCAGAAGTTGTTTTGTCTGACAACAGGAACAGAAAAACATGAATGAGAACAGCTTTGGTCCACTGCTCTATTAAAGTACTATATGTATGAGCACAGAGAGGGGGGGAGCACACAGGAAGAAAACATCAACCAATGATGTTATAAATATGCTTATGAGTGTAGATGGTGAACCAGTGACATTTAGTCCCTGTTTAGGCCTAGTGATCTGATCCCAAGTGGTCAGCCTTAAGTCCATGTGTGAACACACTCAAATATTCCTTAATGTGTCTTGAGATCCAATCTCTCAGACCACATTGGGAGGTGGTCTGGGAGACATGTGGTCTCATTGTTTAACCAGTTTGAACACAAATGTGTCCTGGGCCACATATGAGGAACTTCCTGCTGAGCTGACATTCTCTGACCTAAAAGTCCACCAGAAGCGGCTAAGCTAGCAGACGTTTGCATTTCCCGACGGTCCCTGAATGCACCTCGTCAGAAGCTATCAGCGGACATTTAGGCTAAAAACATGGTGTAAATGACCTCGTTTTGAGTCGAATATGAATGTCGGGGCTTGCGGACACTTGGATGACATCACAGGAGCAGAACAACCCCAGGTTCTTCTTCAGCTCTGTAGCCAGGCTGACACCGAGTCATAGCTCTACTGATCCATCTATTCCTCTAACTCTGAGAAGCAATGATTTCATGAACTTCTTCACAAATAAAATTATAACCATCAGGGAAACAAATCCACCCCCTCCTCCGCATGAATAGCACAGATACGTTGTCTAGTACAGAAACCATAGAACCACCTGTAAACACCAGATATATATTTGGACCACTTTTCTTCAATTTATCTTCCTGAATTGATGTCACTGGTTTCATCATCTAAACCAACAACTTGTCTTTTAGAACCTGTCCCAACTAGACATTTTAAGGAAGTTTCAAGTTCCATATTAAATCAGATTAATATGTCTTTGTTAACCGGCTACGTACCACAAGCTTTTAAGGTAGCAGTAATTAAACCTCTGCTTAAAAGGCCCACTCTTGATCCAGAGGTTTTAGCAAATTACAGATCCATATCAAACCTGCCCTTAATTTGCATAATCCTAGAAAGAGCTGTTGCTAACCAGCTGTGTGATTACTTAGATAGTAATGGTCTGTTGGAAGACTTTCAGTCAGGATTTAGAATCCATCACAGCACAGAAACAGCACTATTAAAAGTTACTAATGACCTTTTCATGGCATTAGATAATGGACTTGCGTCTATACTTGTCCTGTTGGATCTTAGTGCAGCATTTGACCCCATAGATCATAAGATTCTCTGACAGAGACTGGAGCAACATGTAGGGATTGAAGGAACAGCATTGGGCTGGTTTAATTCATATTCAAGTCAGATAATTTTCAATTTGTTAATGTTAACAATGACTCCTCCATGCACAAGTTAGTCATGGAGTTCCACAAGGTTCTGTCCTTGGACCGATACTCTTCACCTTATATATGCTCCCTTTAGGCACCATAATCAGAAAGCATAACTTACACTTCCATTGTTACGCAGACACCCAGCTGTACATATATATGAAGCCTGATGAATCTAATCACTTATTTCAACTTCAGGAAAGTCTCAAGAACATCAAGGCCTGGATGACCTAAAACTTCATACTTCTAAATTCAGAAAAAACTCAGGTCGTTGTAATTGGCCCTAAACATTTTAGAGAAACACTGTCTGAACAGATAGTCACCTTAGCTGGTGTTAGTTTGGCCCCTAGCTCCTGTGTGAGGAACCTTGGAGTTATGTTTGACCAGGACATGTCATTGGACCCACATATAAAACAAGTCTCTAGAAACGCTTTCTTCCACCTGCGCAATATTGTGAAAATTAGGAACATCCTGTCTCAGAAGGATGCTGAAAATCTAGTTCATGCATTTGTTACCTCCAGACTGGATTACTGTAATTCTTTATTATCAGGATGTCCCAGTAAGTCTGTGAGCAGCCTCCAGCTGGTCCAAAATGCTGCAGCACGAGTGCTGACAGGAACTAGAAGGAGAGGTCATATTACTCCTGTCTTAGCTTCTCTGCATTGGCTCCCTGTAAATTTCAGAATAGAATTCAAGATCCTGCTCCTCACATATAAAGCCCTTAACAATCAAGCCCCTTCATATATCAAAGAGCTCATAACATCATATTATCCAAATAGATCACTTCGCTCCGAAAACACAGGCTCTCTTGTGGTTCCAAGAGTCTGTGAGAGCAGAATGGGAGGTAGAGCCTTCAGCTACCAGGCTCTTCTCCTGTGGAACCAGCTCCCACTCTGGGTTCACCATCTCTACATTTAAGGTTAAACTTAAAACGTTCCTTTTTGATAAAGTCTATAGTTAAGGCTGGATCAGGTGAGTCCTGAACCATCCCTTAGTTATGCTGCTATATATGCTATATGCTATATGCTATACTGCTGGGGGAACTCCCATCATGCAATGAGCACTTCTCCCCTTCTTTCTGTCTCTCTGCCCCCACATTCATTTATTTACATGTCACTAACTATGTATTTTTCCTCCCATAGTCTCTCTCTCTCTTTGAAGGTATCTCCGACTCCAGAGCTGCAGGATAACAACTATTATTATTATTACTATTATTATTAACAATAATACCTAGTATTACTCAATTACTATATGAACTGTTGCTGCTGTCATTAATAATCAGTAGCATGTTTACACTGTTATTGTTTTCATTATAACTACTTAGAGCTGATACCTGATAATGCACAAGTATTCCTGGCCGCCCTATCCCCCCCCCCCCCCCCTATCTCTCCCTCTTGTCGCTCCCCTCTTTTCCACCCATCTCTCCTCTCCCCCCCCCATTTTCCCCTGCTCACCCCAACCGGTCGAGGCAGATGGCCACCCACACTGAGTCTGGTTCTGCCAGAGGTTTCTTCCAGTTAATGTGGGAGTTTTTCCTCTCCACAGCGCTTGCTCATTGTTGGAACTGTTGGGTTTCTCTATAAAAAAAAGGTTACGGTCTTGATCTTCAATGTAAAGTGCCTTGAGATAATGTATATTACGATTTGGCGCGATACAAATTGAATTGAATTGAATGTGGAGTCATGTTGTGTTTTTTCTGTTGTTTTATTATGTCTGAAGTTTTGGTCACCAGTTACTTCAGTTGTATTGGATTCTGCTCTTACACTGTTTACCCCTGAGACTCCAGAAGTGTTTTACAGACTCAAACACTTCACCCACCCCTCTATCGGCATAATAGTGAGTAGATTTTTTAGCAAACTATCCCTTTAATATAAAATATTGATGAATACAGCCTGTGTGATATTTCCGTCAATCAAACCATGTTTGACATTTACAGATGTTGACATTTACACTGTTTATTTACAAAAATGTTATAAAATCAGCCTGTAACAGTCGAAACCATAAAAAAAACTAAATAATCATAAAATGTATGTTTAAAGTCAAATGTGAGAAAGGTTTAGTTGGAAGGGACATCCAGCTGGAGAGCTGACCTTCGCCACAGTGACGCACATGGATGTCTGAGTGTGTGAGAGTTCAGGGGATGTGTATTGTACTGTGTGTATGTTGTCTGATGGGTGTTAGGATGCAGCTGCATTCTTGTACAGTCTGAGCAGAGCGAGATAGATCATGAATTCTGCATGCTTCAGTGTGCAGCAACCTGGAAACACAAGGTTTGTTTAAGCCTATGTGGCCCTGTGTCTTAAACATGCATGCAGGACACAATTCCAAATACCTAAAAAGACAGTAATTCAGGTGGTTACACAACACACAGTGTGGCAGGGGCGAGGAAAGGTTATGGAGCTACTCCAAGGATGCCACAAAGACATTTTGCCTGGTGAACACATGAACTAGTCACCCCTCACATGGACTTTTAATCTGGGTACAGTGACTAACTCTACTTTACTATTTACTGTACATGAGGTCAGGAAGACAACAGAAGAATCTGCAAGAAAGACATCAACCACATATTTTGATTTTGATTGACTTCGGGCCAAGACATATAAATTACTCATATTTTAGTATGGTGTGTTTTCATCTTGATTTCTATTTGTGTACAGTTTTATAATAAACACAAACAAGTAAATACAATAAGAGTATGTAGACACCACTCTATGTAGCCTTAATCAGAGTAAATCCAACTTGGTGGGGTATTTATGTATCAATGTCTCAATGTCCCTGTGCACAAAGGCAACACCATAATGGTTTTCCCATTTTGGCTTGGTGGAACCTGACTGGCCGGAACCCCATTCAACACATGTGGGATGAACTGGGGCGCCGACTGTGAGTCAGACTTTATCGCTCAACATTAGTGTTAGTCCTGACTAATGCCTTTTGTCTGAATGAGAGCAAAGCAATGCAGCCAGGTCCCAACATCTGATAGAGAGCCTTCAACGATGAGTGGAGGGTATAGATCAGGAGTGTAATGTGCTGTGTCCTGGTGAGCCTCACAACCTCAAGTTAAAATATCATCTAATCACACTGGGCTGCCATCTGTACTGCCTCATATAGTGAACCGTTCAGTTTTCTATAATATTGTGAGGTCTCTATCTTACTATGTTAAGTGCCTTCAAATAATGTATGTTGTGATTGGCACTAAAAAGATAAAATAGAATTAAATTGAATTCAAGTAGGTTATTTTGAATGTTTCTTTTGAATTTGTTGTATGTTATGCACACACACTTGTTGGGAGATAATACCTATTTACCACAACGTATATCTCTTCAGCATGTTGACCGCTAGATACTGGATGACTTTGTGCTCCAGTGTCCAGACATCCCATTGGGTCATACAGTATGACGAACAACAGCAGGCTGCTGGGAGGAGAGTTAAGTGGTTGAAGGAATTTCTCCAGCGGAGAACAGCTGTTATCACCAGGTGGTTGGTTGACTTTGTTCTGTGTCCTCAACATGTGTCCATGGCAGACCTTTGGTTAAAGCTGTACACTGGAGCTGTAGTTTCACTGTCTACCTAAATTATTACTTCTAAGACAGAACATAAAAACACATTTAGAAGAAACAAAAATATATATATATATATGTAAAACTGTACACACTAATAGCCTAATACACGCCATTGTGTGTTCTGGAGACGCTTTACTGGCTGAACTTCTCAAGCTTCATTAACCGTCTCTAAAAGGATTAGTTTACCGAAAAATTAAAAATACACTCATTATCTACTCACCACTATGTTGAAAGAGGGGTGGATGAAGTGTTTGAGTCCAGAAAACAAGTCCAACACTTGGGCAAGAGTGTGTGCGATGTTCCTGTGTGCCTGTTCGTACGTGAACGGGCGTCTGAGGAGGCTATCAGAGGACATTTAGACTAAAAACATGGTGTAAATGCCGCTGATTCGAGTCGGATATGAATGTCAGGGCTTTCAGACACTTGGATGACACCACATGAGCAGTATGAAGGCATGTCATGTTTTTTCTGTTGTTTTATTACGTCTGAAGAATTGGATTTGACTCCAACACTGTTTACCCCTGAGACTCCAGAAGTATTTAGTGGACTCAAACACTTCACCCACCCCTCTATCGGCATAGTGCTGAGTAGATAATGAGTGAATTTAAATTTTTCGGTGGACTGTCCATATAAACTGATGGTGCTTCCACTATAATATGTAAGAGAAAAAGTTCAACATATAAAGCCTGCTGTGAACACAAATGTTTCTCAAGTGATTCTAAGAACCCTTAATCCTTTCTTGTCAGATACATTCATACGTTCATACAATCCATAGTCACACTGTACCCTGCTCTACCTTCTCAAAACAACATAAACACAAAAGTCTCATCACCTGCATCCTCTCATTTAAAGCACACAAACCACAGGTTAACCAATACCCTTTAGCTCTGCTCTTTCCAGTGTGACACACTGGACCACATGAGTCCATTCTGCACTAAAAGGATTCTTGGTCATGTTAAACTGCTCATGTTCACCACTGATCACAGCTCAGCATTCATTGTCAGTCCTTCTGCTCTAAACAGCAGCTGTGGTAACATTTTCCTCCGCATTGTTGCCAGTGGCTGCTGTGCCAGTCGGGATCCCATTGATAGGTGTGTGTGGGGTGACTTTTGCCAGTCGGTGCTCCTTGCTGTGGATGCAGCTGCGGGCACACATCTGGCAAGAGGCGCAGGCCAAGTTGCAGCAGGGTAAAAAGCGACAGATGCTGACACGCCACAGGAACCAGCCAGGTGACCAGCAGCACCAGCACAGCACCAAGCCACCCGCCACCACAGCCAGGATGATGTAGAGGATCAACAGAGACAGGGAGGAAGGAGAGTCTGGTGATAAAAGAGATACAATACAGTTTTCTTGTAACATAGACCTACAGTGCTCAGCTGTTTTAAAAAACTAAAAACTATAGATTTATATCTTCTGCAGGAAACCATGAGCTTGGCCCTGAGTGCAACAGAGATGGTGTGAGGCAGTCTAAAAGCACTCACAAGACAACAAGACAAGCAGCCATTCACAAACACATTAATCCTCCAATTAAACTGCATGTCTTAAAGGGATAGTCCACCCAAAAATGAAAATTCACTCATTATCTACTCACCACTATGTCGATGGAGGGGTGGGTGAAGTGTTTGAGTCCACAAACACTTTTGGAGTTTCACTGGTAAACAGTGTCTCAGCCATATCCAATACAATTGAAGTAAATGGTGACTGATTCTTCAAACGTTCTCCAGAGGAGGATAACCGAGGACATTTAGGCTGAAAACCTGGTGAAAATGACCTTGTTTCGAATCCAATTTGAATGTCGGGGCTGACACCAGAGGAGCAGTATGGTTTTTTCTGTTGTTTTTTACATTTGAAGAATCAGTCGCCATTTACTTCAATTTGGCTGCAACACTGTTTACCTGTGAAACTCCAGAAGTCTTTTGTGGACTCAAACCCTACACCCACCCCTCCATTGGCATAATGGTAAGTAAATAATGAGTGCATTTTCATTTTTGGGTGAACTATCCCTTTAAGGCTGAGTAAGCAAAAGTATCTGGAGAAAATCCACAAAGACATAGGGAGAATATACAAAATCCACATAGAAAGACCCTGGCTGAACTGGGATTTGAACCATAAAATTGTGCTGTGAGGCGACAGTGCCCAGAAGGGCCAGGAGAAACTTATTCTACAACTTCAGAAATTGTGAATGAAAGCCGACAGAGCCTCTGACAATACTTCCACAATCAGTCAAATACAACTCTATTGTTTTACCTGTTTTAAATATAGATAGAGATGCACTAGATTTGTGTATCAAATGACTTTGGGGCCTATAGGCAAACAGCACGTAGGGGGGCATTCAAAATTGTGGTTGCTGTGGACTAACATAATCAGCCATTCTCAGGGACCCCGTCTCAGATCAGGGCCCCAGGCAATTGCCTTCTTTGCCTACCATGTTCTAATGCCTCCTTGTCTGTGTAACAGTCATTTGAGCTACTCACAGTGGAATATTTGAAGCTTATATATTGATATGCATGGAGCCCATTCACTAATTGAACCACAGTCAAACAAGTTGTTACTGAACAGTGTGTTGGTTCACCCAGGCTATGGTTCCTCACTGTGGGCAGACAAGGGTCTATTTAAATGTCTCTCAGCTAATAAACAGCTGCCACGTTGCACAGTAGACCAATGTGATCCCCCACTCTCAGTTGAACTGTCTCAACAGAAGAATGGCTGTTTTCTCAGACCAGCCGGGTCTTAAAATCCGTCAGAAGCTGACGGCCTGGCCCAGACAGTCTCTGTTTGCACCTCTGACGCTGGAAACGAGACAAATAACTCAAAAGGCTGCTCTTTGCTTTGAGAATCCTTCAACACCTATTGGTTTACTAGCTGAGATGAACAACTCAATAGCCACCTCCATCAACTTTATACCCAGTCACCAGGCTACTTTGCATCCAAATGGGCATTTAGTTAATTTGCTGACCAACCAACTGACTGCATACAGAGTGAGTCAATCTTGTCTGGAATGGGAGATTTTCCTGCAAGGTGAATACAACAAAGATTTATTGTAATACTTTGGTCACTCACCTGTTACTGACTCATGGCTGGGAGCGCTGTCTGGCATGCCACAGTTCATATGTGTGGGAAGTGGCACTGTGGGTGGATTCCCAAAAGGTGGGGGTGGTGTGGCTATCGGTGGTGGAGGTTCAGGAGGTAATAACTGACCTGCTGATGAAGGACAGATTTGTGTCAACTGTTAAATGGTACCAAAAGTAATCATGACCACAAAAGTACTCCCTTTAATATGTTATGACACTTCAGAATCCCAGAATTTCCTCCCAACACTACTGAGATTATGAAAATTTGTTTTGAAGGATTGAGGGTGAGGTTTTGAGAGCGCTGCTTGATCAGGAGGTTTATGAATTTAGGAAGCATGTCTTTAAAAGCCAGCATTACAAGTGCCACCTCATCACCTAACTGACCTTTGCAGCCTGTGGTTAAGTTTTCCTCCAGGTCACTTCCATCCCCACAGTTGTCAATGCCTTTATCATCACACACCAGGCTGAGAGGGATACACTTGCCATTCCTACAGGTGAAGTAGGGGTCACTGCTGCACTCTGATTGGTTGAAACCTGAGGAGGAAGATGGCAATCAAGGAAACCGTGCAAAAGAGGAAGGACCTGCATGCGTTTACCTCAGATGACGGCGGGACAGCAGCACCACAATAATCCTGGTTGGGCTACACAGAGATGCTGCACAACCACGCTGTGATTACACTTTCCTGCATTGCATTGTTTATCTGTTATTAATGAAACAAACATTTCTCAGAGACCATGTTCTAAACAGTATAAAAACAGCAGAAACATGAAAACAAGCTGCTGAGATGACACATTGAATCACTGACACTAGTATAATGTGACATTCCTAAAAATAAAAAAAACTCTGACCTACATGGGCTGACTGGTGGCGTTGATGATGTTTCTAACAAATAGCAGATGCAAAAAAGTGGCGGTGGATCCTGATCATGGTGGTGGCTGATCGTGGTGGCAACTGACCATGGACTATGATTACTACAAGACTGCTTGATATACAATATTGTTGGATATCAATGTTGTAAATAATGTTATTTTGTCCATCCTGGGAGAGGGATCCCTCACATGGGGTTCTTATTCCCCTGTTAATAGTTTTTTGGGGTTGTTTTTCCTTACACTTGTTGAGAGTTAAGGGCAAAGGATGTAATGCCTTGTTAAGCCCTATAAGAAAAATTAACCTTTCGTCCTGCCTTTGCCTGCTGCACCCCCCCTAACCTGAACTACACTTGGAAGCCATTTCTAGGGTTTTTCCTAAAACAAATTTAAAAACACTTTTTTTTTTTCTTCACTGATCTTACACGTGGCTTTTCAGGAATCTTAGTGACAGAAATCGGTTGTAATGACGTGAGAGTAGCAGGCTCATTTTATACCAATATTTTTAACTATTCAACCTCTACCCTTGTATTGGTTCAGACTCATCTAAAATTTCCCAATAAACAAATTCTAAAAACAGGAGACTGGAAGGTGGACAGATGGTCAGTCTGCATCTTACTTACCCAGTCTGAAGGAGGTGAAGTCTCCCACAAAATCGACTCTGGGCTGAGTCCCCCGGGTCACCAGCCTTAGGGTCAAGTAGTTTCCTGTTGACAGCACTGGCCTGGGTGGGCTCTTCCCACAAAGAGGTGGCCCGAGGGAAGGTGAACTCCTGTCCCTCCCATCATAAAACTGAACGTATGAGCCGGCGTGACACGGGTCCCCCAGGTTTTCACCAGAGGTGGGCTCCAGTCTCGGGTTGAGGGGTACAGGGTCATGAGGGGACTCTGGGAAGAGAGGGGCTGGGCTCATCGGGGCCACTCGCAGCAAACTGTAGACCAGGAAGAAACGGAAGTGGAACTGGACTTTGTCTTTAGGAGAGATGGCCTGCATGGTGAGGTGGCAGTCAGTCCCCATGGTTACAAAGTAGTACTTCTTGGATTCCTGATGCGAGTTCACGATCATGCCGTCACCTCGGATCATCTGGCCACAGAAGTCCACCACATTTACTGCAGAGGAAAACACAACTCTCAGAGAAAACAGATACATGGAGCTTTTCAACAAAGAAATGAGTCAAACTGCAAATGGACAACTGTTTATAATTGGGATTTTTTTATTCTGTTGATTGTGTAAATTGATTGGTAATAAAAACAAACGGTTTGTAAATCTAGTTATATTACTGCTGAATCTAGAGGTAATAAATCAGGGGCAAATGGGATGAGAGGCACATCATATACCATGACAGAGAATCTCCACGAAGCTGCGATGTGTGGACAAAGAGGGAAGCTAAATAAAAAATCCCAGTGATGTTATAGAACAAGCTGAGAGATATTTTTTGAGTGAGTTGTTTTTTTCTTTAGTACATATAGATGCACGGTAAAAACATGTACACATAAGTGTAAACCTACATCAGCCATGCCATCAGTGTTGTTGATAGCTTGAGAAGCAGCTCACTGCTCATCCTCAGGCAGGACCAGGACAGATGGGTGGGCAGATCTGTCTTCAGCAGCCCACACCCAGCCACCCACTGCCCCCTGCCTCTGGGCTGCAGGCCAAATAATGAGAAAATTTACAACCACCCCTGGAGTTTATTAGCTCTGTTACCCTGGGAGACAACTAGATCCTCCTGCACTGACCTCCAGGAATGTCCCAAAGCCTGGGAGCCCCTGTTGGTGGGAAGCAGCTTATCCCCTCTTCACCGCACAAGTAAATACAAAGCCCCAGAGACATTGTTCAAAACATGGAGGACCAGAGGACGCCAAGTCCCCGGTAAACTTTTTTTTACAGGCTGATAATTTGAGTCTTTTTAAACACTATGACTGAGTCCATTTCAGGGAGAAAATTCAGAGGGTGAGTGAGGGTCAATGTCCTGAGTGACACACTGTAGTGAGAAATGTCTCTGAGACAGTATTGTATGGAAAAGGGAAGCAACCTCACTTTCCATCCATGTGTCCTTCTAACACACCAATCACTTTACACTGAAACTGATTCAGTCTGCAAACAAAGTACATGAGTAGCACAGTGGTTAAGGTGAATAAACTGATTTACACCAGGAGAGGGACTTCATCTACAAAAACCATGAACCACAGCGTTTGCAATTTCAAATCACAATATTGATATATATCATGATAGGTATATTTACTGAATCATTTAGAAATGTTACATGGACTAATAAATCACTGTCTTGCATTTGTCCAGGGAATAAAATATTTCACATTCAAAAATGAAAAAAAAAACATATAAATTCAGTTCTATCAATACAGCTAATTTATTTGCACTATTTCCCACAATGTTTAATGCAAGAGAGCTTCTCCAGTAAAAAGTATAGCTCAACATAAACAAACTACAGTGAAGATGAAGGAGCAGCTTATGGGACCAGACCACTCGCTTTGCACATATGAGCTCATTTAATACAAATGACTGTATTTTCTATAACCCTAACTTTGGGCAGAAATCCAGACATATTTTGAGTTTTCAGATGGTAAGCAGTCTACATATCATTTCTATGGTCCTTTAATATTGGACGGCACAGACAAAAGCAACATCTAAAGAGTCAAGTCCAATTACAGAATAATGTGATCATGTGTAAAATAAAGTACTCACAGGAGCAATACTTCAATAAGAGCTGATGCTACTTTTGGTCATTTGTACTACTACTATACTCGGTATCCTAATGTTTCAATATTCACTATCATGTTCAGTGTCAAAAGGGAAGAAGTTCAAGATGTATTCGTCCCTATTATGGTTTGACAAGAGGGCAATGTTCTCTGTTCTTTGTGAGTGAAGCTCTCAGTGGCAGATTGAGGTGAACACACATGAACATATAACAAATCCAGATGGAGAGACAGCAGGCAAACTTTCCGGATCCTTAACTGAAGCACCGCCACTACTCTCCGCTGCCTACCCACATGCCAGCCCCAAAAAACCAACCCAGAGAAGAGTGCGCCTCTTTGGGCTCCACTCAGAGCTCCGTGCCAGGACAGGAGCGTGATGGCAGTGAGGCTCCAGTCTTACCGGTCTCGATGGCCGAGCTGTGCAGAGTCATGAAGCAGAGCAGGAGGAGCAGCCTGAACACACGCTGCCAACAATTCTCCACCTCCATCATCCAGCAGACACAGACTCACTGACGGGACATCACGGTGAACGCATCATGTCCCCCCTCAGCTCTGCTCTCCATCATCACCGCCTCTGTCCGCTGCCTCTCAGACCCGCTGGACCTCCTCCCTCTGTCCCCTCCTATCCATGACGACACCCGTCCAAGCTGCAGTCAAGCCTGCGAGGGACAAACATAAGTTTGCCCGCGTAAACGTCCACAACTCATTCATATACTTTAAATTCTAAACAGACTATCGTGCAGGGTGAAGTGAGACAACTTTGTGTTCATCCTACCTGGTTTATCTGCAATGAAGATTTTATTGTCAATGTGTTTCATAAAATGAAACCGATTTTTGCTTTATTACTGGTCACGAGTGTGCTTGACTTGTGCTGTTTTTTTCGGGAAATCGCATGTTGGCTATTTCAGCAGTCTGTTTAAGGTCCAGTGTGTAAGATTTAGGTGAAAGGGATCTATTGGAAGAAATTTAATACAAAATAATCCTAGGGATGTTTCCACTAGTGTGTTATTATCTAAATTATGTAAATGGTTCTCTTGACCCTAGAATAGGCCGTTTATATTTAAATAATTCATTCATTCATTCATTAATACATTATTTCAAACTTAGTATGTATGAATATTGCTGCCGTGACAGAGATCAGCACCTGTGACAACTATGAATGTCTCTGTCAGTCTGATATGGTTAAATACAAATATCAAATCATCAAAATGATCTGGCAGCAATTTTGACCCACGGTTTGACCCAGTTATCTCCCTCTGCAGACGTTTATCCGAGGACATAGAAGAAGACATGTTCAATTCCCACTGACTGATACAATTTAAATAGACAACACTATTCAAATTCTAATGAAAGTGCACATGAATTCATAATTGAAAGTTTGACCAGTTGAAGTTTTTCTTTTAGTTTTGCAGAAACCTATATGAATACAGAAATCAAATATCATCATGACACCATACACCTCAGCTGCACCACTAAGAAATGTTTTGTATCACGTCCGTGCACAAAACCAAGCTTTGTGTGAATCTGCTGCCCTCTTGAGGAGAGAAGCGAAGCAAACTGGTAGTGCACCTGGTAAGTTTAAGAAATGGTTACAAACATTTTGATGACCAATGAATTACATGGTCAAAATTGCAATGAAGGTATTGGTGAGGTTACTTTTAATGCCAAAGTAAAAGTGATATACATTATCATAGGTAGGTATAAAAGCTAAAGCTCCAAGTGCACCTACCTTGGCAGAATCTCACCTTGCAACCAGTGAGGATGTGTCTGAGGGTAGTTAACTATATAAACATCCTGGTACAATCCTTCAGTTATTTATTTTTTTCCTGTCCCCTTCTGGAATTGCACTTAAGAAAATTCTCAGTTTAGGGTCTCCCCCAACAATAAGATGAAATATTTAGAGTGTACCTGCCCAAGGACTGCATATGGAAATTAGCTGATAGCTAAATCTGGCATAAATAATCTCTTCTCATTTTAAGATGAATGTTTTTGTGCATTGTCCTTGTTTAATAATATTTTCTTTTAAATCCACCCGTCATGTGTGCTCGTTTTCTGAGTGATACTGTACGTATCTCATCATCCGTGTGATGTCATGCAGAGGTTCTACTTTCTGCTTAGTAACAACCTCTTCCTCTATAGAGTGGTGTCGTTGTTTGTAGTTTAGCAAAGTAACTCGCCCAGTTTGAAGCTTTTAAAAAAAATTCTTTAATCTTAGAAAAGTTAATTTTTCAAAACACAATTAAAATCAAAGATAAAGCACATTCAAAAGATACAGATCAGTTAAAAGCAAAATCAGAGTCAAAAGGATATTTACAAAACATAAATAGAACAATGATTACTGCTGGAACTACACAAGAGGTAGACCATGTGTACATCATTACTTGCTTTCACTAGTGCTGTCAGACACTGAACTGATTGTTGTGGAATATGTTGCTGAAAAACACAATTACACTAACCACAAAAAGTTAACAGAAAATATGACAACACTTCAAATGAATGGTATACAGCAGGATTCTAAAAAGTCTCACTCAACAAAACAATGGGTCACTTGTGTTTTCACTTGTCAGTGCAGTTTTAGTTCACTGTGACTGACAGTGGTTCAATTAGCTAATGTTACCTTTGTCAAATATTTCCAACGCTTCTTACACTGTCCACATGTTCCTGTACAGGTAGGCAGCATTTCCTTTACCTGCACAGAACAGAGGGAAGGAGCCACTTAATGATTCAATATATTTTGACACTATGTTGGTGAAGGGAGGTAATCAGATGATACATTAAAATCATCTGCGACAACAGTGTGAATCCTCTGAGATGTACTTATATGTGGCGTTTTGATTGAAGTAATAATGCCTCGTGTTGACGTTGTTGAAAGGCATTCTGGGCAAGTAGAGTAGAAGAGGCCGGTTGGTATATTTAGACTTATTGCTAAAATGTCATCATAAAACAACTGGAGGAATGTTGTGAACATCACAGACATTTAATGTGTGCATTAATGTGTAGGAGAATTTCGGAGAATTTTTTTTTCTTTGTCCATAAAAAAATCAAACGTTTCATCTGTCAATCAAACCTAACTTTAAATACATCCTGTATTATCCTGTATTTTTTCATCCAGGGATGTGGAATTCCCCCATCATGTTAGCAGTGCACAATCATGAGCCTATTTGAAATGTAGCAAAAGCAGTTTAATGTTGGCTCTGTCTAAGGTTCATCTGCAAAAAGAAGTGATTTGTCAAATCTGAAAACGGCATTAAACAGAAAATGATAAAAAAAATTTGGAAAAAGCAGTAAATGGCGAAACGCTAGTGAAACGAGCATTATCACTGCATCATCACCTAAATCATTTGTAATCTGAGAGAATATCAATGCATTATCTCAAAGTCAAGACTGTGCTATATTAATTACGAAACTGTTAAATATCATCATATCATTCATAGAGACCTCTAAGCCATCACACCTCATAATCACTTGCATTATTGCGCCACTCTTTATAGCAGTGCCACTGTTTTAATGGAGGCCAGTCCAAGGTCAAGGTCAAAAGGCCAAACAAGCAATCAAGCACTTGAACCACATAGAGTGGCGTCTTACCAATATGTGTTTCTATCTTTATGTCTGATGAAATGAGCCATGTTCACTGTAGCATTCAGCATTTCAGGATACCATCTTTGTCAAATCAGCCACTCACTTATTGTTACAATTCTCAAAGAAAAAACAAACAAAAACACATTTCACTAAAGCAAAAGACATTAACAAAAGTGGCAGTTCAAGTCTTTAAATGGAAATAGAAAACAATGAATGTGTCTGTGCCTCCATCGATTTCAGCCAGAGAATAATTCAGTTGTTATTTGCTTGGAGTTATGCAAATTAAAAAGAACTCAGTCTGACATGAACAATATTTGGATGAAGTGCGTACAGATGGATGGAAGCTGTGAGGAGAGGTCAGTGCCGACCACAACTGCAACTGTTCCAGACAACAGGAGCTGACTTACACCCTCACATGTGGCTCTCTCTGAGGTTTCTACCTTCTTTTTACCCTGTTAAAAGGGTTTTTTAGTACTTTTTCCTTACTCTTGTTGAGGGTTAAGGGCAGAGGATGTCACACCTTGTTAAAGCCCTATGAGACAAATTGTGATTTGTGAATATGGGCTATACAAATAAAATTTGATTGATTGATTGATTACACTGCTGACACGGTCTCCTCACTGTGATGCTGAGCTCAGCTAGTTCACTAGAGGCAGGAAGGCTGGAGACGTGTAGTTGATACTTTTATGTGTTGCTTATTAAAGGCAGTAAATCTTTTTTGGGTTGACTACACAACTACTTTGATGATGTTGTTGCCCGAGCTGACTACTACATTTGGCAGCAGCGGTTTAAGGTGGTAGCTGAAAAGAAGCTTGGGGAACATAAGGCAGTAACTTGACACTATTATGCAAAAAACCCTGTCTGTTAAATATCAAACAATAAGTATTTTAACCGTTTTATTTCAAACATAAATCATGAAATAACCTTTCATAATGAGTTTCAATAATTTCGTCAATTATTTAACAAATGTTTGGTTATTTATAGGGTTGATAATTTCTGTATATGAAATATTGAATATAACAGGGGTTACATAAAGAGTGCATTGTGGATCAGCTGCATCAGAAATACTGAAAAGAAAATATATTGTTTCACTAATTTAGATTTTTGTTTTTACCAAACTTTGGCAGTACAGCATAATCTGTTTTATTTAACTTGTAATACTGGTAGAGCTGTGATGTTAATTTACAGGGGCAAGGAAAAGTAAGTGAACTCTATCATTTATGAACACAGCACAATCGATCTGAAATAATATCATATATCATTGTTCTTATCCATAATGAAATCAGTGTTCAGTGTTGAGAGATGATTTCCTGAAATCAGATCAAATTAAAAAACTATTAGAAATGGCACACTTAGCCACAATTGTTCTAAAATATGAACATTCGAAATAAAACCATGAAAACATGAAGTATCATCAGCCTTCTGCTTAGAGGTAGTGGGAGTTGCAGATCTCTGGCACTGTTATTTTTAGAGGTTGGACACTGAGAAGTTTAGGAATCCCTGGGTTAGGACTTGTTAAACACTATGAAACAAATTGTGATTTGTGAATATGGGCTATACAAATAAATTTTGATTGCTTGATTGATCATGTAACCTAGATGAAGATCAGATAACATTTTATGAGCAACCCAAAGGGTTCCCATTCATTTTCCTTGACAGTGTACATTCGGTTTGTTTCCCTTTCTCGTCTGACATCTCAAGTGTTATGCACTGCAAACCTGCTAAAGGAAAATTTGCTGTGGAAGTAAAAAAAAAAAAAAGAAAAAAAAAGAAAAATGGCAGCAAGTAAGGCTAGAGCAATATATTGCTCTGCTGAAAAATGGAGTGAACACTGACCATTAACGTAATAATTTGTGTCAAGCACTCATTGCAAACCGATCAATTGTGTACTATTACAATAATCAGTAATATGGGTACTTTGCTACCTTTCTTAGTAAATGTTTCTTCTCTTTCTATGCTAATAGAAATCAAATGGAATATTTGGATGTTTAGTTCATTATAGCTCTAAAATGCTCAAGAAAGACCTACTTCCTCATTTTGTTGTTGTTGTTCCTAATGAAAACCACAACATCAGGAGGTGTATCTTTAAATCAAAGTATGAAAAAGTAAAAACTAAGTTGGCTTATTATAGTTGACCCTGAGCTTTAATGAGGAGAGAAGTGAATTATTATCTACCTATTATCAAAGGGATCCTCAGGGGAATGGGCAGGGGGGGGGGCTGGAGGTAGTGCTATGAGAAATAGCCTTTCACTCTCCTTCAACATGATGAAGTTTATTCTTACAGGGATGCCTTTCTATCACACGGCAGCCTTCATTCCAGTGCACCCTGTTTAACACTGGGGTATCTTGTGCATGGTCGGAGCCTGTGGTTGATCTAATGAATCCCATTGATGATACGGTTGTGAAGCAGGTCCTGCTCATGGTTGTGTAGGGGGAGATTCAGCTCCTCGTCATGCAGCCGAGCGTTCTTCCGGATCTCCTCCAGGGAGTAGTCCTGCACCAGGCTGCCGTTCTCAAAAACTGTCACCAGTAGGTCCTGGGAAACACAGGGCGCACAGAAATCATCATCATATGCAGGAGGAGCAGGTATTAAACCAATTCAAACTGATCGACTGGATCTCCAGCTACTTTATCTTGTGAAACTTTGTGTTAAAAGTATGTCCAAAGTCAGTTGTGCAATGTAACCAATGGCTGTCATGACTTGAGCCGCTTTGTTAACGCGGGATGATTAATTTGTGCAATTAACGCGTACATTTTTGTAACGCATTAACGCATGCGCAGAATGACCCGGTCCATGTACCCATACCCGCCCCCCGCTCACTCTCTCGGAGCGACACACGCAGTGAGATCAGAGCTCGTTCACGTGAAGCAGCCGGCCAGTGACTTTGTAGAAGAACAGTGAAACACAGAGTTTCTCTGGTCTCAGCTGCTCTGTGATCAGCTGCTTCATGATCAGAGCAGAAGCTGCAGCTGGTTGGTACCGAGCTGGAGTTTCTGTGTCCTCCTCCACTCTGCTCTCACTCTAACTAATAAACACTCATCACTAGTTATCAGGACCTGATCAGCACATGAAGTAACTTAATGTTTGTTTGATTCACTCCAGAGTTTATGAGGCTGCATTTAAACATCATGAAAATGACTCGTCAACATTTTGTGCCGACACCATCGATTAATTACTAAACACATGATCGTAAGTTTGTCACCTAAATCATCCCAATAAAAAAATGTAACAAATGAACGTGAACTAGTTAATTTTCATCTGCATGAACTGAACTTGGAACTTGTTCTTTTGAAGTGTGAACTGGCTCAACACTGCTTCTACAGATGGGCTCAGATTCAGATTTCACATTCACATTTAATTGTGTAAAGGTTTGGTTGGTTGTTTGATTTAAAAAAGAAAAGAAAAAAGTTTTATTCAACCATCCTATATTTGATTAAAAAAAAAAGAGAGCAAAGGCTAAGATGCCCTAATTGTTTAGGATGAAGGTTATCTTTGAGTTTGATTTTATATTATTTTTCAATCTTAATAACTATCATTTGGACTTGTCATCAATAAAAAAAACAATGTTAAATGTATATATCTGCCTTCTGTCATTTATCTTTGAGTTCCCATAACAATACATAGAAAATGGGGATTTTTCGGGCATTTAGAAATGGGGATTAATCGTGATTTCAGGCATGCACTGAACTCCAGAGAGAGTCTGCAGTTTCCCAGGAAGAGGTGTATGTGAGAACGCAAATGTCCCAGTGAGAGCCTTCTGCTGGCTTCCTCCGCTTGGCTCCCTAGTATAAAGTCAGTAGAAACTCCGGTAGCAGCCGATGAACCAGAAGATCCACCGCAAGATTAGCCGCCAGCGAGTGGGGGGGAAGCAACAAAACTTCTCCTCATGAAAAAGCAGAGCCACACAGGTAGAAGAATATGTCAAGAGAGTTTGTGTTGATAGGAGCCGACGCCAGTGTCTGTGTTGTAAAGAAGTCACGTGATCGCCGCAGTGGAATGAATACGTCATGTCCCGTCTCTGCACGCACTTTAAATTCCTTTGACTGCTGCCACATCACAGATGAAACATGAGACAAACGTGTACAAGGGGAGTGTGTGGAGGAGGCTGCTCTGTGACTATGCAGAGGAGTGATTAACATATGTCTCTTGGTATGGAGGTTGGGTGAATTAAAGAAATAACATTATTGCTTAGTTATTCAGTTGGAATTGTGCTTTTACGTGTAATCGACTAAAGCACTGAAAACCAAATATTATCAAAATGGTAACATGTTCATTAACCTTTGAGCAGTACAAAAAAAGAGATAATAATGCAATTGTAGTTTTTACCTATCAACCAAACAATTTTCTTACTAAAATACACTTAGTAAATAAACACAGTGAAATGCTTGGACTAACCTCCTCAGGTTTGCCTGCTCCTTCCTCTATCGTCTCCAAGAAGCCATCAGAGTTTCTCCTCAGTGATAAGCGACCCTTCTTTGAGCCCTTGGATGGGTCGGTCACCGGCTGCTTGTACACGTCCATCTGGGGGGAGAGACATATAACTAGTTTCAAGACAACTAATGGAAATCATACTCATGAGCAAATTGAAAGCGACACTCTATGAGGATGCCAGTACGTGTACCCATGAGACAAGAAACCACAATAACAGCTGAACCAGAATGTAGTTCTGCAAACTCTACTTCATTAAATCAAATCTCACATCTACCTCTGTACATTTACACACTTCTTGTCGCCAGATAATGACCACTGTGATTTAGGGTTAGGGTTAGTCGTTGTCCCCCCTCCATAGTCCTCAATAGTTCCTTTGGTAAAGAACCTGTTATCGTAACCACCGTTATCGATGGTTCCAACTATAAAAGCAACAGACGGCAATTTGGAGACTTTATCATGGAAGGGTTTTTGATTATTTGACCAGGCAAGTGTTTTTTCTGTATTCAATCAACATTAGCCAGTAAATTAAGAGTGATAATATCTTCAGCAATTCAGTCACAGTATTCAAATCCAGCCAAAACCCTTCCACTTACCCCCTTGCCATTAGTCTCCACATAGCTGCACTTGAAGGCACAGTTGAGTGTATCTCTGTTGAGTTTCTGAAGCAAAGCACTGCCACATCCAAAGAAGACGTTCTCAGCACTCCAGCCCTGATCACTCAGCTTCTTAAGGATCTTCAGAAAACACAGAAATTACAGCTTCAAACACAATCACAACAAATCAGGATTTCTCATCTCTCACTTGGAAGGGGAATGGCAAAATTCATCATAGTGAAATGTCTACTTTAGAAAGACCGTTGAGATTAAATGTGCAAGATAACTTTTATGTTGCAATAATAAATTGGAAATATTTTTTTCTTCATTTGTCCTTACCTAAAACAGAACTGATAACAATGGAGCTTATTAATAATAAATGATTTGATAAGTTAGCCCTGGAGTTAATAGTGAATGTCAGTCATAGTTTCACAGGTTTAAAACAAGTCAGCTTCAGAGAATTGTCCATGACATTTCATTGCCATAGCTGTCTGTTAACTGTTTACTGTAATAGAGTATTTAAAGGTAACACTTGATTTTCAAATCAGTGGTTTAGATAACTGGGTACATGGGATGTTTCACTGCTTGCTCGTCTCTACTATAAAGCTGTGGTGCGTCACAGCACAGCCGAATCTCAGCAATGAAAAATGTAAGTGAAAAGTCGTCATAACTAACAAAACAATGTATAAATAACAGTTAAGATAAAACTAGTACAACAACCAAACTTCTTCTTACCTCGTCCACTGAGTGGAGGTCAATGCCGTCTCCCTGAATAATTCGCAGGCAAGAAGGCAGCACCTTGTATCCAACCGAGTTCAGAGAGCTGCCAAAACACTCTTCTAAAATCTTGATGACCTATAAAGCAAACAAAGTGTATATTTTTGGGGGACTTTGATTTATACGTATAGCTACAAGCTGCATGTTAATTTGGTGCAGTCTGAACAACAATCTAAAAATCTGCATTTCAGAAATGCAGTTAGTGTCAAACATATTGTGATAACTATCGATACCATATATCATATATTCATAATATCTCTAATAAAAACATCAGATGATGTGATAACGATACTGAAAAACTATCATTCTCAACTTGTATCTACAATCAGTTATATCACTTATTCATATAGTCACTGCATGAACACATTATATTTTACAGATTTTGGTTAATATACTGTTATCAAATTATTTTAGAAAAGTTATAAAACTGAGTCTCCTTTATGATTATACGTGTTCCATCTGACAACGATCATGCCACACAACCTAAAGCTCAGGCCGTGTTGTACAGTGTTGTGTGGGAAGTTAAAGTTAAAGCTTTAATAGTACAGTCGTGTGTTGTGTTTTTTCTAAAGCTCTAAAATGCAGCTAAGAAGATACTGCCTACAGATTTTTCCAACTAAACCTTCTAGGCTGGATTTAATTGTGGCTCAGCAGGCCGAGCAGATCATCCCCTAATCAGCCAGTACACTCCTCTAGTCCTGAAGGGTCCTTAGGGAAGACACTAAACTGGTTTTTCCTGAAGGCTATTCCATCAAGTGTAAATGATGTGTGATAGAAAAGTGGCCTAATGTAATGTAACACACAAAAAAAGTGCTATATCCTGTAAATGCAGTCCCCTACACTTAAAATAGAGCAGAGAAAATCTATATTTATGAAATTTCCAGTAATAAATGAGTGTGAACTAATAGACCGTGTGTGTTTTAATAGTACAATTGCTTTGGTTGTCCAACACTGACTAATCAGGCCTGTTCTTTACCTCAATAAGGGTCTCTGCAGGATCTCCAGAGTCCGGCCGGATGACCAGACAGGAGTCCTGGCTGCGCTCCATCACTCGCTCCTTCAGCTTCTCTCCCCATATGTGTTTGCAGGCGTTAAAGATGTCGTAGCTGTCACTGACCACTGAGACTGGTCCAGAGGAGAACTGGTCCAGGACTCGCTCAAACGCCTCCTTCTCCCTGCTCCTCCCCCAAGAGATGATGGTGCTGGATAACAGAGAGGAAGAAATTAACAGTCTCATGGTGCTAGAGATCTTACAACTTGTTCTAATATCTGAAAATACAACCGCTGATGGTGTTACAGTTTTACTTACAATTCACTGACTCATCAACTGGGCAGATTTGAACAATGGGATATGTATTTAATTTATGCAAGTACAAAAAATGTAAATGCCCCACTTCCACATTGCAAACACAAATTTACACTGAAAATGGATTATTACATCATTATGAAGATAAGTAAGGGATCCAACAAACTTTACATAGGGAGAGTTTCAGATAAGACCAAAACATAGACAAGACATCAATGACATTAATTCTAGATTAAAAGCTCAAATTAATGTAGGATCTTTTCAAAAATATTCTGATGTTACCAAGGACAACATAGTTTGTGACAAAGAGTGTCTGTTTGTGGTCCAGGTATTTCTCTTTACAAAGCCAGTGATGTTTTCCTTATGGGGATGAAAAGCAAATCCCTTTAAGGTTAATCATTAAACTTTAAGGTGAGATATGTTTTAAGGTTAGGGTAAGGGTTAACCATGGTTATGGTTAGAGTAAGTCTCCAAGAAATCAATGTAAGTTAAGGTAATGTCCTCTGAAGTCAAACCTGGTATTAACATTTGGTTTTTGTGATCTGATCAAAAGTGGACAGCTCTGAATGCGTGCATTCACACCTTGCATTAAAATGTGACCCCACATGCGTCTCTCTATTGGATCTCAGATCAGACGTCACCTCCCCACTCTATACAAACATGTAGAAATTTCTGTTCATGAAGACCAAGCATGTCCGATGTCAGTGTGTGTGTGTGTGTGTGTGTGTGTGTGTGTGTGTGTGTGTGTGTGTGTGTGTGTGTGTGTGTGTGTGTGTGTTGGTACGAGCGAGAGAAAGAGGTAGAAAGATGAGTCAGGAGAGACTGAATGAATGTCATGCAGCCTCGCTGTGAAGAAAGATTTTACCAATTTCAGGAAAGTATAGACCAATATGTGGTGATCGGAGTTGATATTGTGGCGGTGGACACAAACAAATCAACAAAAGAGAAAAACAAATTTAGATTCAAAGTGAAACTGCAGCGAGTCTGCTGAGTAGGAAGTTCACACTGTTAAAAGAATGTTGACACGTGGCCCAGATCACCTCCGAATGTGGTCTGGAGTGATCGGATCACTATCCGATCGGAGTGTGTTCACACCTGTACTTAGAGCTGTCCACTTGAGATAGGATCACAAAAACAACATTTTGGGGGTGGTGGTGGGGGTGGTGTGGGGTGGTGTGGTGTGTTTGTGTTCTACCTGTGCTCTGCTGCTGGAATGGAGAAGCCAGCCATCGGGCAGCTATAATATCTCTGAGCCATCAGAAGTCCAGCCACTGTGTCTGTGCTGCAGAAATTAACCAGGTGAGCTGCTCCCCCTAATGCTGCAGACTGGGGTGTACAGGTGGGAATAATAAATCACTCTGCTGTTTCAAATAGTGTCTTTGAAATTCAGGCACAGTGTTAAAGAGTTACAGCACAACGACAGCACATACGCTGCAGGGTTATTACATCCTGATTACATATTTTGCAGTGAGCTTTATGCAGGTAGTTAAACACTTGAGATGAGAGCTCTGCAGCTTAACCCTAATCCATGATGTTCATACTTCAGACTACAGATAAAATGAAAAATACTGTCAGTTGGGTGTAAAAAAGTGACAAATATGATCAATATTATATTATGAGAGAGTGTAACTTCTGTTATCGTCAGTGCAAACCATGGAAAATCACAGAGGGTGGAGAATCCTCCTCACTGCCTTAGTGTTTTGTTTTTTTAACTTTACATCAGACTTGACAAGGTTTTTGTACATCATGTAAGTGACTCTGAAGATTTCCCTTTCTGCTCTCCTTTCTTATTAAATATTCCTCAACACATTTTTTTAAACAATTCTGTGATTGACTGAGTGACTGGTGTGATGTGTGGGTCCCTCTGACAGCCAGCAGGACTATGCTGTTGACAATGGCACTTAGAGTCACATATGCCTAGGTGATTCAGTACACTGAGCTCGGCTTGAAGAGAGAATGTTCAAACATTTGTTCCTCTGTGCACTAAACCGAAACGAATTTGATTTCAGCTTCCTGTTCCAATGAAAGTGTTTCCCTCTGATGTTCAGTCATCTAACCTTTGTGCCCATAATCAATGATGTGAACAGTACATCATTCAAAAACTTGATAACTTCAGCATGATAAAGCCATAATCACAAAGCAGATATTGCAAGATTATCACTTGCAACAAAGAGCATTTACAAGCAGAGTTCCGATGATAGTAATGACGTAGAAAGGCCAATGTGCAAACATAGCGCCTGTAGATACTCTGAAACCACAACATAAGAAAGTTGCAAGATACAGAAATAAAGTGAGAAACCACAATGGCTTTGCCTCAGTGCTGAGTTTTCACAAAATAAATACAAGGAGTCAAAAATATTCCTGACCTCCTGTGAGGAGACGCCTCTGTAGCCAAAGTCATGCAGCTTCAGGTCCAGGCCTTCAAGGCTTCCTGAGGTGGCCTTCAGGTGCTTGGCCAGGATCTTCTTAAACTCCCTGGACACTGTGGCAACTGTGATGGGATACCACATCTGCACCAGCATGGTCTACAGTCCACAAGAGGGAGGGTTGGATGAGAAAAAGAGAGAAGCTAGAATTACTGCCCTGTGGTTGTATGCTTCCACTGAACCTTGGCTGTTACAGTTTAAAGTCGTAGACCTTTTTGTTTGTTGTTATTGCATTTCAGAACATGTTCAGAAGACCAGACGGCATTTAAATGCACTAACTGGGTTCGGTTTGCAATTTAACCAATAAAAATGTTGGATTTTCAAAAAAACAGTTAGTTAGACATGCCTTTTTTCTCTTTTGTTTATTTACTATTGCTATTTAATAAAGAACAGATAATGTCATTACTCAATGGAATTATTGATAGAAGACTCAAATTAAATAGCTACAGCCCAAGTTTGAGTCCAAGTAACAAATAATAAAACATTTTTTGAATTACCTCAAAGGGTTTTTGGATCCACAAGAACAAAAATGTGTTTTCTAAGGTCACATTGACATTGACCTTTGACCAACCAAATCTAATCAGTTAATCCACCAGTCTCAGTGAATGTTTGCACCAAATTTGAAAGGATTCTCTCGAGGCATTCTTAAGATGACACGTTCAAAAGGCAAAAAATGATTTATGAGGTCACGCGACCTTGACCTTTAAACACAAGAATATAACCAATTCATCCTCGAGTCAAACGTCGAACGTTTGTACCAAATTTAAAGAAATCCCCTCAAGGTATTTTTGAGATATTGTGTTCACAAGAATGGGACCAACAGACGGATAATGCCTCCGGCCAACCAAAACAACATCGAGGCATAGCGAGTGATCAGTTGGTAAGAAAAAGAAAAGAGATGGATAAGAAGGAGGGAAGGGCCAGATTTTGATGAGTGTTAAGAGTACATGAGAATAATGAAGTTGTGGCGATAGGGACTGATGCTACTAAAGCATAATTTCCTGCTGTTTCATGGGGAATGGACATACTGTTGTTTTTTGTATACAGTTGTATGACGAGTAGCTAGAATGGGTTAGTGAACTTAAAAACCCCAGAACGTGGCGATAATCTGTTTACTGGTTTTTTAATTCCTGGTTTAATATGAAACTGGAAGGACACTTATAACTAAGCTCTATCTCTCTCTCATTCAGTAAAGCTTTCAGCATATTCACAGTTTACCTCAATGTAGTTGGTGAGCCAGTAGAAGCTGGGATCAGTGTTTTCCACAGTGAAGAGCACGTTGCCTCTCGGTATAATCCTGCCTTCAGGGACAGCTTTTATCCGGATAGGAAGACGGCCATTATGTTTCTGACAAAGCAACAAGCATATTTAGTTCAAGTTATTTACTGTAGGTATAATGATGGATGCCTCTCTATCTGGATCTGTCTGGACAGAGGGACAGTTGAAATCGTTTTGTGCACCTCAAGGACCTGCCTCCAGCCTTCTTCATCAAACACATCTTGTTTGAAGTGCATCTGGTAGAAGAGCTTGGCTTCCTGAATCTTCTCCTCAGTGACAACAGGGCCTGTAGAAAACAATCTAAGTTACTACAACATCAGTCACAAGCAGAAACTACTGTACATAGAGGAATATTGATTCATCTGTAGTCAATTTAAATCAAACTGTATCAGAGTAGTTCATATTATGTCTCCTTACAAATGGTGCTGGAGTTACCAAACGATTCAAGATCACATGTTAAAGGAGTGAACTTTTCAAACTACAGTGTACTAATGGCTACCATCTAAATTTACTGTTGCACCTTATGGTAAATCGTGAGACGGTGTATTTTTACATTAATATTATAATACTTATACTATCACAGAATGATTTTATTCATTCATTAGGTTTTAATGATACATGAGACATTTCTCCTGTATGTTAACAGGTATGTTTTATGGCAATGTTCTTACAAGGCACTCCTTTGACTAATATTCTTTATAGTCAGGCTCACCGGATATAAGCTGTGAGTCAGGCTCAGCTATCTATCTGTTTCCATTTTCAAAATCTCCTTTGCTACAGGATATAATAACAACCGCTAACCTGCAATATACATGCTGAAAATGGCAAGTTCTCAAGTTTGAATTGAAGAGTCACTATAGCTGCTTTCAGACATGCACTATGAACTCTGAAGAACTCTGGAGCGGCTGTATGTGAGAAATCAAATGTCAGAATGTGAGAAAATCTCTGACCAGCCTCCTGGTAAAACTCTTGTGAGAACACAGCAGGGGATTCTCGGCAGGATTCACTGTGAGCGATTGGGTGTGTTTTTCTAATACGGAACAGATGCAAAAATTGAAAACAAAACCAGAGATTTCTGTGTTGTTGTGAATGCGTTTCAGCAGAGAATGTCCTGCTGCGTTGTTCATGTGTGAAAGGCAAACTTAAGAGAAAGTCCTGACCCAATTCTCCAGACATCTTCCAGAGTTCATGTTTGAAAACGTCTTGTCTTTTACTGCTTTTTGTTGCATTTTCTTTGCAAGGAATTGGATATTTTAGACTGCCTTTAGACATGCACGGAACTCCGCAGATGATCCGTTATTTTCTCTGGAGGAGGTGCATATGTGAACACAAATGTCCGGGTGAGAGCCTCCGGACTATCTTTCTCTGCTTAGTATAATGTCAGCAGAAATCCAGGAGAATTCGATGTGAGAACACAGCAGGGGATCCCCCGCTGGATTTAACGTGAGTGAGTGGGGGGGGGGGGTTGATGATGCTTCTAATGCGCGACAGACGCAAAATAAAAAAACAAACAAAAAGAAAACAAATATCTCCCTGTGAAAAAGCAGCGACACACACATTGAAGACATTGACAAAGGTGTCAAGAGAGTTTGGGGTGATAAGAGCCGACGACGGTGTGTTGTAACGAAGATCACGTGATCTGAGTAGCGGAGTTAATAGGTCTCTTCCTGTCTCGGCCTGTGGCACCCGGCTGCTCCACCTCTCGCCTGAATGATGCGCCTGTGCAGAGAACCTCCCGCTGTGTTGTGCATGTGTGAAAGGCAAACTCTGGACCCAATTCTCCGGCCTTACCCCGCAGTTCATGTCTGAAAACGGCTCTAGTGACAACTCCTCACGTGCAAATGTCCGAGGGGGGGTTTGTTGCATATTGGGCTTGGCGCTCCCCAAGACAATAGGGGATGGTTTAAGAAATACAAACAAGTCAAGTCTATAGCAGAAAAAGACCATTCTCGAGATCTGACACAGTGCTGTAACTCGGTAACTGTAACGCTCAGTCAATGCTGTTCTTACGTCAGAAGAAAGGGGGTGAATGTACCTTCCAAATACTTCTTCAGTAGATACTGAAGACCGAAGAACACCACCTCACTAAACTGGGATCCCTCCTTGCGTCTGCATTCAAAGTAGGAATAGATCTTGTTGATGTTTGGAGGATACTGTTTGTAGTGTGTGATCTGGAAGAAACAGACAGAAGTCAAGCACAAGCAACTGACAAGCAAAACCCCCAAAACAGATTCATTGAGTAAACATGTTGCAATGTCATTCCAATTATCACCCACAGTATCTGAAATGTTCATTTAACACTTCTTAATCTCGTCACACCACACAGATTTATATTGTGAAACAGCATGAAATAAAACCACAGTAAGTCCACTGGGGATAATCTGTAAAGTGAAGGATTGTCTGCACTATGTGATGCTTGCGTACAGTAAGCATGTTTTCTGGATTCAAGTGGGAAGGAATAATGACAGCTTAAAGTACAAGACTCTCTTTGTGCTCCTTCAGCACTAATTGAATAATCAACAGCATCCACCAGTCACTGGAAGAAATAACTCCAAGGAGCATTGACTCTGGATTCTTCTGCCTCATCCTGCCACCAGTTGGAGTTCTCTCTCTTATCTTCCCTCTTTCCCCTCAGGAAAACATAATCCGAAACACAGGAGATCCAAAACATGGAAATTTCAAGCACAGGCTCTATCTTTACTGGAAGAAACTTTAATATTCGTCCTGTTTCAACATATATTATTACCCTTACACTATCTACAGGCTAACTATCTAAGTGGGCAGCTGTGGCTCAGGAAATAGAGTGGGTTGTCCACTATCCAGATGGTAGGTGATTGTGAAGTGGCCTTGGGCAAGACAGTGAACCACACATTGCTGTGCTGACAGTGTATGAATGGTGATGGACAGAAAAAAGATATGGAAGCACTGTATTAATGTGTAAGTGAATGGGTGAATGTTACCTGTACTGTAAACAGAGATTTTTTTTAACATTTAAGGAGGGATGGTGGGGGTAGGACCCTGAACAAACCACAGAGAAAGAACAGGAAAACAAATGAATGACAGCAGGTGTATATAGTGTACACACCCAAAGGTTACGGTTGCATGTAGCTAGGCACGAGGACAAACTTAGACCCGAGAGAATTCCTCAGAAACTTCAGTAGTGAAAGCTAAAGCTTGTAGTGTTCTCAGCTGTGAGTGCATATTGGATATACTTGTTCATAATTACACAAGTTATGCAACTGAGAAGCTCAACGGGAAACACAATACAAAGCCACAGTCACATGGATTGGCCAGGGATCAAGTGTAGTCATGCAGGCGACATCGTAATCAGCATCATGACTGCTGTAAGGATCTAAATATATCTTCTTTTGCAGCTGAGGCTGATGGGAGTGTCACTATTTAGGACAATGACATTTTGACCGTGATGAAAAGTCAGGAGTTCATGGACATAAAAAAAGTAGACGCTGAGACACTTTAGATGAGTGAAAATTATGCCCAGCTGGTGGTAAATGAAAGAGAATGAATACAGTGATTATGATTCATCTTCTGCTGACTATGAATATCTCTCTGCACCAAGTTCATGGAGCTGTATTGTGTGATTGTGATGACAGGCCCATTGGAGGAATCCTCTTAGTGGTGCTGCTGCTGCTGCTATGGACTTTTCTGCAGGGGTCACTGGAGCTAGTATAAAGGCCAGTTGGTCACCATGCAGACCTCTGCAGTCTGGATGCAATGCAGACCTTTCAGTGACATCTAACAGTGACATTTGACATTTAACTCTACTGAAGTGGGCATATGTCGTACTCTATATGCCAGCAACGCCTTCTCAAGCACAGCACTGACTCACCGCTGGATTCAGGTTACCAACTGTCAGGAAACACTGTATCAGGTTTCACTTTCATTACCATGAAACTGAAAGCAAAACAGTCAGTGGAGGGTTAGGTTCTCTTTTACACAAATACAGACTATGAGAGTGAGCATTACTGGTTATGCATATTAATGATATTTATCACACAGGGACTTGCCCTTTAGAACATGATTCATTAAACTGGAGTCATGGGACTCCTGAGAGATCCTGGTCTTCAATAGTCTTCAGTAAAAAACTAATATTTAACTCTGTCACAACATTTCCTTGAGTTTAGCACTTTGACACAAAGTAGTACTGATATACTGACTGTTTCTACTTTTAACAGTATTCTTATGTCAATGAAGAGTCTCAAAGAAGACTCAGCACCAGGAAAGGCCCCTGTTTGTTAAATCTGAAAAGGCCCTGAAGTAGTCCAAGGCAGACATGAAGTGCAAGGCCGACAGTGGACATGAATGAGCTTGTGGTTGTAATAGCTTGAGCGTCTGCATACAAGAATACTAGCACAAAGTTACAGGGGGTACTGTACATGTACAATGTCTTTTGTAAGCATATTGTCCACATGTCCAGACCCTGTCATTATTTGTAATTGAAATATGGCCCCTGTGGTGATGCTGACACTGACACTGGTGAATTAGAAGTTTGATAAGAGAGTGTGTGTTGGTGGACTGTGTCCACACAATTTAGTTAAAGAACATTCCCAATTAGTTTTTATGCCCCTTGCCACACTATGTGCACGTGGCAGATGTAATGCTGTGCACTTATTAAATGTGGCAGCAAAGGCTTGGCCAAGACTTGTTTGTGAATCCTGCTTCAAAAAACTAGTCTGTCACATTATCACGCTGTGATAAAGTTCTCTTAACGGAGTAACTGAATAAATACATTTAGCAAATGCGCTTACACCCAGTAAAGGAGGATGTGAGGAGTGGGTTGGTGTGTTCAAAATGAAACTCAGGCAAAAGTGGCACGAGATGGTCAAGTCATTTCTTCTTACATTTTGGTCACAACCTCTGCTCCTGGCCATGGATAACAGCCGCGTGCACACCATTCAGTGAATATTACAGCAATATTATCGATTCTCCAAACTGTAACAGCGAACATAGTTGGCTTTGTGCTGTGACTGCAGACTGAATTAGATAGGACACGAGTGTAAACAGAATATATAACCTGTGATCATATGTACAATGAACCGGTTTGTACATTAGTCATGACTTGCTGAGGCACAAATGAAGATTGTACTGGAGTTTAAAGCACAGTCCAGAAAGTGGTAAATGCGTGTGGTTAAATATCTCGTACAACAAACGGAGTTCGATGCCGGGGCAGAGGCCAGCAGCAGGAAGAGCGGCTGCACTCACCTTGTAGGAATCCGTCGCAAGCAGGACATTAAAATCCTGCGCTGCCATTGTTGTTGTGGTTGAATGAATGAGCGTGAACGAATGTCAGGCTCTGCGTCCTCGTAGCAAGTTGACCAGAGAGACCCGGGATCCAGAGCGTGTGTGTGGGGCTGGCTGGATGGGAGCTGGGCGAACACACACTGTGGCTCCGGTGGCAGGGAAATGCGCGTTCAGTGGCGGTTAGTGGTGAAGTGAAGCCCCGGGTTTTTACGGTCAAGCCAGTTTCCGAGATACTGGAGCTTGTGGAGAAACAGAAACCAGTCTGTGGGTGGGGGGTTTTGGAGAGGGGCGTGCCCCACTACTCACGGCCACGCCCACGTTCTCTCAACGCTTTCGTGAACTGACGTCATGCTGCGTTCAAGTGCATTAAGCACTTTTTATTAGCTATTTATTCAGTTATATATTCTGACGCGCTCTATCCATATTTATTCTTTCATTCTATGTTTACATAAATGTCAGTAACTTTCAATTCAAACTGATTGGTTCTATATATATGTTGTATTATACCGACAATGCCGGAGAGCCCCTCCGTATACTCACATACAGAAAACCAGGAGAATCGAACTCCATCAAGGCTGCCAACCAAATTTTAAATATACATATATTTTCTGGTCTTTTACAAACAGTTTTTGGATATTGATTTTTTATGTGTGTAAGTGTGTAAGATTTAGGTGAAAGGGATCTATTACCAGAATTAGAATATAAAATAATCCTAGTGATGTTTTCACTGGTGTGTTTCATCTAAATTGTACAAATTGTTGTTTTCTTTACCTAAGAATGGGCCCTAAATATTTACTATATTTACAATAGGAGCAGGTCTTCTCTACGGATTACTTTGCAGTGGTGTGGTCCTGTGAAAGGTTTGCACGCTATCTACAAGGAATGGACAGCTTCTGCCTCCAGACTACAAACCACTGGTACCTCAGATCAACGCCTATGATCTGGACAAAGCACCAATGCAATGCCAAAAACTGTTGATGAGCCCTAAGAGGTTCGGTGCCACAGCCGTACACGTCCCGGGGAAACAGGTGGTCGTAGCAGACACGCTGTCAAGCCTTCAGTTCATTAACCGGTTTAAAAGCTGTATGGGGAATGCCACTGGAGCTCGTCAGTGACAACTTCATGCAGTTTAAGTTAGCTGAGTTTAGAGACTTTTGTAAAGAGTATGGGTTTACTCACACTACTTCTAGCCCCCATTACCGCCAGGCGAATGGGGCAGCTGAAAGAGCGAAACAGATTCTCAAACAGCCTAACTCCCACCTGGCCTAAATGAGCTACAGAACAATGCCCATCGCTCCAACTGGTGCGGCTCAGTTGATGATAGGACGGCAGATCCGTACTGACTGACTCTTGTACCACCAGCCAGGAGATGTTACATCAGACTTTGAAATGCACTTTATTTGTGATTTTACAAATTGGGTTAAATGTCCCTTCCTAGAGAGGGACAATATAGACTTTTGAGTTAAAATATTGTTCTTCAATAGAAACAGCAACTACTGAGGGCAGAATAATCCCTATGTCACTGCTGGCGGAGGGCAGTCTACCCCGAAGTCATAGTTTTCCAGTCTGTTGTGTATATTAAATGTTGTATTGATACACAGTAGGAGAGTGAGAATTCTTAAGTGATACATTTCCTCAGCTAAGTGGGACATGTTCCTTTTGTAGGCCTTTTGTGTTTCTAAAAGGGGGAGATGTGGTGAGATGTACTGATATAATTGAATGCAGCATGCAACTGGTCACTCAGCAGTTATGTGATTAGGTAACTTCATCATGGCAATGGGTAGTGAATGTTTGTGAATAAAACCCACGTTAATATAACTGAAGACGTCAGTGACAGTGATTAACCTGACATGTTGGTCCAAAATGCAATTCAACCACCAAAACACTTCATATTTGACCTAAAAGTGGCTCAAGCTCCCGTAACTACAGCATGTGCTTATGTGAGCAAATGAATATGTAAACTGTCAATTTCTGCACCATGCCACAACCCTACGAACGGTGACTGTGCTGGTAATTCATTTTATTTGACTAAATTCAGGCAGGTCTAGATTATCAGGTTGTCCCCCTGGTGGTCATTAAGTTATATTGTGGTTACACCAGTCACCATATTGGGTGCTGCATGGCTTAGCTAGTGTGCACCTCAGTGTTTTTTCTCATTGGAGTTGAAGGACTAAATGCCTGTATAAATACAGGCTCTCTTGTGGTTCCAGGGATCTCTAAGAGTACAATGGGAGGTAGAGCCTTCAGCTACCAGGCTCCTCTCCTGTAGAACCAGCTCCCACTCTGGGTTCTTGAGGCAGACACCATCTCTACATTTAAGGTTAAACTTAAAAATGTTCCTTTTTGATAAAGCCTATAGTTAGCGCTGGATCAGGTGAGTCCTGAACCATCCCTTAGTTATGCTGCTATAGGTCTAGACTGCTGGGGGAACCCCTATCATGCACTGAGCACATGGGAACTGTTTATGTACAGACTATAACTATACTTATTACTCACTATTACAGCTCCATTGTAATAGAAGAGCATTAAGCTTCTGTATTTTTTTCAATGACTACTGACAGATGTACAAGAAACTACTATTGCAGACATGGTCATTAGGCATGGCATACCTTTGTTTGTATAGTTAATGTAGTGGGCCTATTGTGTTGATGCATAACTGTATTTACTGTACCCTTGTTTTACTTATATAGATGATCTATGATATCAATGCAATGCCTGAGCCCACAAGTAACATCTTTGTTGATGGCATGGTTGGTCACAACGTTGGAAAAAAGGTGACAAAACAGAATTTGTGGAGGTTCCTTGCCAGAGAAGAAGCAAAGTGACTGCAATCAAGGGGTCCTTCATCAACATGCCATTTGGACACTGTTATTTACTCAACTCAGCCCCAACACATTTTCATCTGGATAATGTAAGGTTCCATTGGGTGGCTCTGGTTTGCACCTAGTTCAATGACCAGCCCACATTCACAGACCTTTTTTACTATCATATTGCCCACTTCTCAATGTGGTAAAGGACATTTTTCCCGCATTCTGGTGGGAGGTTTGTAACCGAAACCTGTACACAAGACAGAGCATCTTGATTTCCATGGGGAAGGCCTGTGGGGATGTGTCCATAGGAACCATTCAAGGCTGGATTAGACATTACAGGGTACAGTTCATCTTTATCCTGGCCGGGGAAAACATCCTTTGTCCCTGCAGTGACTTTGGGCATTGCTGCAGCTGCACACAATTGTGCACTATTGGGGCCATTCAGTTTGCCTTCAGAATGTCCTTACCAGATTTTATACATTTTCCTTGACCTTGTTTATAATCCAATTTAAAATTCACAACAAAAAGCTACGTGTGCATTTATTCTCCGGAGTCCGATGTAAAGCAGAACACCTGGTCATCTGGTGACAATTGATGAAACACAGGGGAAAGGGTCTAAATGCAGACACACAATGACAGGCTGATACACTGAAGATTAAGCTTACTAAAGAAAACAAGGTTTACAGGCAGATGGGTGGTTAACCAGGAAGATGAGTTGAAAGGATGGCAGGCAAACAGGAACAGACAACAGGAGTCTATACACAAGGAGACAAGAGGACAACACTGGGAACAAAAGCAGGCAATCAGACAAAGACTGGGACAAAGGGCTCCAAAACATTTGAAGGGTTGGGAATGAGAACCGGTGTGAACGCATCATTAGTTAGCAAAAGCTTTGGTGATGTGATGAGATGAGAAACTTTGTATTTGTCTAACACACACTTCATTTGAAATTTATCACTGGTTGACATATTTGTGACAATATGAATTAGGCTAAGGAATAACATTGAAAATATCAGCTGTTATTATACACATAATTAAAAAAAATCTTGATTACTTATTTTAAATTATAATGTTTAGATTTGTATAATAATATTTAAAAATTCTGTGAAGGGTTAGTGCCATTCATTAGCTAGCCTACAACTATTGCGCTACCTAAATTCATATGGTAAATTGATCCTGATATTCTTCAAATAAATGTTTATTAAACATCAAAGCACATGTTACAGTATCTCAGGGCACTCTACATAAAGAGTAAAGTTGAAGCCTTTTAAAATTATACAGTTAAAGGGTTAGCCCGGCTAGGGTTAACCTTAACCGTAACAGTTACATTAAAGCAATCTCAAAATCAGTATTTTATCACTTCAAAAACATAGCCAGGGACTTCATGACAAAACAAGACTTGATTCATGCCTTTAACTCTAGTAAAATGGACTACTACAGTGGACTTTGAACAGGAATTCCTAAAAAGATAAGCATGCACTTTACAACTCATCCTAAATTCAGCTGCAAGAGTTTTAACCAAATCACTAAAGACCGCCCACATCACTCCTGTTCTTAAATCTCTACACTGGCTGCAAGTAAGCTACAGGATTGATTTGAAAGTTTTCCTGCTGATTTTTAAATCTCTTAATGGAGCTGCTCTCAAATACATAACAGACATTTTCGTGCAATTTAACCCATGCGAGACCTCTGAGGTCAGTGGGGAGTGGTCTGCTGGTGGTGCCTGGGGTAAAAACTAAACAGGAGCAGCTTTTAGTCACTATGCAGCACAGCGCTGGAGCCAACTGCATGATGATCTTAGGAATGCTCCAACCATTGCAATTTTTAAATCCCAGTTGCAAAGTGTCTTTAACTAAAATGTGATAATCTTATATGATCATTGTATTTTTATTCTATGAAGGAAATAAATATGGGGAGAGAGATACAGCTGTATATACTGTTTATATATACATGTCAATGTTATTATGTTATAAATGTAAATAATTTGATATGCTCTTATTAAGACAATTGATGGTAGGCACAATTTCAGACCCGTGTTGAACCAGCGGCAGTCTCTCCAAACATCATAGGGACAGTAAATAGAACCCTATTCTTAATATTTCAAACATTTTCATGTTTTCAACATTTAGACATCATTGGTTTGATGAAATCAGTGGAAATCAGCTTTTATTGTGAAAGCCACAGCCCTTTGAATCCGGGCTGCTGCTGTAAAGATGTGACCTCCTTTGACTCAGCTGGCTCATCAGGTGGCTGTTCATCTCTTGTGCTCGCAGGCTGATCTAACTGATCCCGGAGCAGCCGGGGATCGGGTTTCAGCACCGCGGTCAGCTCCCGGCCCTGCCTCTTCCTTCCGCAGGCAGCAGAGCATCAACACATCATCATCAGTCCTCGCTGCGACCCCTCCCCCTTTATATCTGCGCTCATGGTAAATCCCTCCTATGTGCCACTGACTGGCAGAGTTGAAAGGTCTGGAAATCACGATACCAACTCCACACCAACACTTTCATTTTTCTTGCTGAGACAGACTCGTCTGGTGACAGTTTTTCTTCAGGAGCAACAGTCGCTCATCAGTCAGGTTGTGCGTCTCCGCAGCAGCTTCAGTCGAATCCCTCCCTCTGTGCTCGTCTCTGAAGCTGCTCGGTATTTTTTTTTCTACTTTTACAGTTGTACTTTTGCTGCAGGTAGGCCTACAGTCGCCACCTCAACAGCCTCAGTAGCATGTTGGACCCGTCTTCCAGCGAGGAGGAAGGGGATGAGGTACTGGAGGTGGAACGCAAAGAGGTGGCGGCCCCGAAGAGCCACGGAGGAGCCCGACTGTCACCGGGGCGAGCTGCCGACGGCCACGGCGGAGGAGGGCTTCAGCCCCGGGGCCGCGGGAGCGGCGGTGGCCGACCCTCCAGCCCCAGCCCGTCAATCGGCAGCGAAAAGGAGAAGGAGGACCTGGAGAAGATGCAGAGGGAAGAGGAGGAGAGGAAAAAGAGACTCCAGCTCTATGTGTTTGTGATGCGCTGCATCGCATATCCGTTCAACGCTAAACAACCTACTGATATGGCAAGGAGGCAGCAGAAGGTAAGATCATTGTTCAAAATCTGAAAAACACGAACCTAACTTTAAAGCTGTGATTTAAATACACCTTTCACTCCTACAAGGCTCGTCCAGGATACATGACACCAACTGTTGCTTCCGGAGTCGCACCATGTTGGCTTTTGGTCGAGCAAGAAAACACAATTTAGTTCACTCAGCCTTATAGTTCGAGACGAATCTACAGATCACAGGCTTCTAAATACACATCACACCACACGGCGATCCAATACTTGTATTAGGAAAGGTGGTTAATAGACAGGATGGAGGATGATACTGCACAGAAAGCATCTATGACGGTAACTTCACAAATGTCAAATGCCGACTCCACAGGCAGCCTTTTTCCGATTGAAAATATTTTCTTTTGTCCCTACACACAGCATCTTGTAATGACGAAATCAAAAAGATTAAATGAGAAACTGCTAAAAGGTGAAAAAGGTTTCAGGAGCAATGTGATGTTCTATTCAAACTAAACTGACAGGGTTGGCACCATGAGGAGAGGCTAAAAGAGAGAGAGTATGTGAATTCAGTTCGTTCCCACCCATTGTAGTAGCTCTTACAAATGAGAATTGCCTCTGGGCATAGACGCATCATTGATGTTTCCCCCTCCTGCTTGTCTCAAGCCAGCACGTGAGAAATAGCTTCTCTACACCACTCACCATGTCATTCTGTGTCTATCAGTGGTGATGTAAGCAGGTCTTATGGGATAGCTGCTTTATAGGGTTACCGGTCTAATATATGAATTAGGTAGACTCTATGACTTTGTTGTATCACAGACACAGACACAGGGGGGTTATTTGCAGTCCACCGCTGGTCTGTACTGGAACTGCAGTTAGGATGGTGTCAACATACTTAAAATTAAATTGTTTGTACATTGTGTGATGTAAAGTGTCTGTACGTCACTCATCACATCATAAATGTAATCAGACAAATTTTGCATTGGAAATGGTTACATTCAAAGTTGTTTAGCCTACACCTTTTCTACACCAGTCTAAGTAACTTGTAAGCAAGAGCAACTGCAGACTGTTATTGTGTCTGCACCAGTGATCCAATAAAGCTGCACTCACAGACAGCACTCAGTCCAATACACCATTTCCACAGAGCTCTGTGTAGCATGCTAGTCTGTACTGAAAGTACATTCACTCATAAGGGAACCTCCATGATCTCTGATGTGTTTCCAAAACGCTCCCTTCAGTTTTCTTTGGTCCAGAAATAGCTATTTTACATTGAAAGTTTTTTAACAGACTTCAGACAGACTGTACAAGGGATACCACAAATCAAAGGTTCAACGGCTTATTTAGTCAACAGTAGCATGTTAGCTGAGTGACACATAGAGTGTATGCATAGGTTCATACTCCATCTTTTTGCAAAATATTGCACAAAACTAGATACATCCTGGAAGGCAAACCTCCTCAGTTATTTGTTGTTGTGCATTTCTCTGACACATTTCTCACTGTCTATTGTTCCTCCCCTCGTCCCTCCCTGGTGTGTATAACCAAGTTCGCACTACATGACTTTCAAAGTTGTCAGATCGCTGTGCAGTTCACACAACACAACTTGTTGTCTTGTGCTTGGGAATCTTGCAGTCATGGTGAGCACACACTACACGGCCGACTAGTGATGGGGAGTCACACACTGCTCCAGGAGAAGCATGTCTGCTTTTCAAACTTTGATGGATCACAAAAACACGAGATGAGACAGGACACATCACGCCGCAAGGAACTGGTTCAGTGGATATTACAGTTGTATAGAATATAATGCGGCTCAGGTGTCATATTTTCTGTTTGAGAGAAAAGCAACCAAGCTCGAACTGAACCCTACTCCAGTCGGAATGCTCAACGGAATTCACAGATTGGCTGAGTGGCGTCATGAGAGATGCAATTGGTCTATAAGTTACCTGGACCACCAATAGTGCCATGAAGGCTAACAAAGCTTTAAAATAGAAACAATGTCAAAATTTGACAACATTCGATTATTTATCGGTTATAGGTGTGGGCCCGGAGAGGACAGTCACTGGGTCCAGATCTGGACCATAGTCCACCTATTAGTGACCTCTGCTCTAGTGGCTTCAACACTGCACTTGACATTGGCACAGGCAGTTAGTAATAAGTGTTTATAGAGTGTTACAGGGAATCATGACTGTCTGGCAGCCACTTACTGAAAAGAAAGAAACGTGATAATGCTCAGTTTAAGTTAACTCAAACCACTTTGTATTAAATCTGCTGTAAAATTTAAAATGTGCACACTTACAAATACAACAAAAATAGTGTACTCACTACTCTCCCACTAAAAACCTGTTGTCTGATTGCAACATCAATCTGAACGAGGGATTTTAAAAGTAGAAGCTACAAATTCAGTACAGGAGCAACTTAACAGGTTTCTCAAATACCATTAACGCATTTTTAAATCAGTATATGGTTCCAGGGCCCAGAAAAAACATTATAAGAAATTGTCAGACACATTGACACAAAGAAGTTCACCTCTAATATAGATTTCAGTGGTTTTAGAGTAACCACAGTATTGTAAATCATGTAAATGGATGGGAAGCAAGTCACAAAAGCTGTTTGTGACAACAAGGAGAGACAAAACACAATTACTACTCTTATTACTTGGAATGATAGATCACCAAAGCTGAGTGGAGTTTGACACACGTCCGATCCTATTTAGGAGCAGTGTTGTGCTGGAGGGTCAGAGAGTGTCGGAGTGTGTGGTTCCGAAAAGAATAGGGTATAAGATGAGTGCCAAAATGAAAATTGCCCTCCAAGTACACCAGTCAAAAACATTTTGTTGAACCCTGGTTTGATTCCTTGTTCCTGCCTTCGTTGCATACAAATTCGTAGAACCTAGAGTTGTGGTTTGGGTGTCCTGACAGCTGCACAGTTGTGGTGCACACCACATTAATTCATCATCCCCCAGTTCGACCTTTGTTTCATGTCAATAGCCCCTTCTCTCCCTTTGTTTCTTCTCTATTATCCACTAACAAATAAGAAGGTGTAAGGATAAATAGGTAACAAATCTTGAAAATGTCAAAAAGGAGTAATAATTGACCGAGCTTGCAGTTGGAGGTGACCTGTCAAGAGTCTCTTTTCCAATGGCATTCCATAGACAAGCTTCTTTGTGGGCCCCAGAGAGTTTGTTTGTCAGAGTAACGCAGTTGGCTGCTGTAAGAAATCGGCAGCGAGGCTGTGGTCTGGAGTACTGATGACTTCTATCACTACAGCTATGACTGGTCATATATTCCAGCATGTAACGCAAATCTACAAATGGTCACTTTTACATTTCTGGTTCAGAGATTAAATGTTGCATATTTTACACTTTCATAGAGTTGTTTTAATGTCCATAAGAAGATACTTGTGATTTATGTTCCAGAACCCATCTCAGTGTATTTTACATCTCCTCTCTCACGCTTCTTTCTGGAGCTTGTGGTGGTTTCCGATGCTACAAGCAAGAACAAGTTGGTCACTAAATAACAAGTCATTGCAAACTCTGAACACTAAAATCAGCAAAACAGACAATTTAGGCATTATTTGGTGTGGAGGGCTAACTTCCGGTGCAAACCCCTGGATGTTGTGGGTGACCATCCAAAGTGTTGTAGCGTGATGGTGGAGCGTGGATTGTGACCATGGATCCTGAATGTGTTGGCAGCTGTTTATGGATTATGATTACAAGATTGCCTAGATATATGAAATGCCTACTCACGTATACTATTATTATTGGCATCTCTGTTGAACATTTTCTTAAATATAAAATAATACTTTAAACATTGATACACCTCTACATTTATGTTGAACACCGCCTTTTCTCATCAATGTTGTAAAGTTGTTATTTTATTGATGTGCTCTGCTACATGCCACATCTAGTGCACTTCTGTCTGTCCTGTTTTTTTTTTTGGTAGTTTTCCCTTACTCTTGTTGAGGGTGTGGCACCTTGATAATCCCTATGAGACAAATTGTGATTTGTAAATATGGGTTATACAAATAAAATGTGATTAATTGATTGAGGTCCAAAGCAGGAGTGGCAGAGCTCGCTGCCCCTGCCTCCAGCTTAATCTGCACAGTTGCTAGACCCTATGGTTAGACCAGTGCAGGGCCAGAGTGCATTGAGGCCAGAAAGTGGCTGGGGAAGAATCTGAGAACAACCAGCGATGACAATGAGGAGGTGGGTGATCCGGTAACTGGGAAAGTAAGAGTAGTATATGGCAAGGGGATTACCAGAAGGAGGAGAAGGAGCAGTCTACCTTTTAGTCAGAGCGTGTGGAGTTTTGAAAGGGATTGATTGGGACTGCAGACGAGAGACTGGCAGCAATGTTAAGACATGCTGTGAATTTGTGTTGCTGTTTAGTTTTCTCATGTGGTAGGTTTCTTGTGTTTTTGAGTTGGATTTCCTGTTTTCATCTGCCTGCCTATCTACAAACTGGAACTACTAGCCTCATTATTTCTCATTAAAATGTATTCACTGTACCATCATTTGCACAATGTCACAGTGAAGGAACTGAACAGATGAACTGACAAAGAGGACTTGGAGCAGGGAGACTACACAAGGGAAGCAGGGATAATTGGAGACAGGTGAAACACTTCACAGTGTTGAACACAAAGGCAGGAAAACAGACAAAAACTGTATGTAAAACAAAAGACACACTGAGGAAAATATATCAAACAGGAAATAGAGAATAGAAAACGCATTTAAAAAGGCCCTTTAGGGTCCATTAGAGTAGCAAATCAAATCAAATTTAGTATTGACAATTGGGTACTCGCATAATTGTACATGTGTACACAGGGAATATATGGAAAACTCCTGAAGATACCATGACCTGGATTTCTAAGAGTCAGATATAGTTTACTCCTATAATAATGCAGTAATAACTACTGGATACTCATAGGTCTGCTCTACACATATTGATGGGTATCGCAGCCTGCGTGATCTCAAAGCAAAATAGCTTTTAGTTAGCATCTTTTGCTAAAATTCCTGAAATTTTGAAAACATTAGGATGAAATTGGATGTCAGTGGAAATTGTTGAGATTAAGGACAACATTAAGAAAGACACAGCACACCCCAGTCAAGTTCAACGTGCTCTGGTCGGAACAGTAAAAAACATCCTTGTGTGGTGGATTTAATTCAAAATAAATGATTTTTTAGGGCACAAGGGTGCCGTTGTTATTTTGTATCTGAAAAGGCCTTTACAAAACATCTGGCACATCATATCTTTTGTAGTCACCTCTGCCCAGAAGCTAATTTTTTCTTCAGTTTGTTTGTTTGTTAGCAGAATTACACAAAGTGTGCAATTTGTTGCAGATCTGATTAAAAATCTGCATCTAGTAAATTTAAATGTGGGTTCAGAAGGGGACTGTTAGGCCTTGGCGTAGGTCTGCAATCTATTGAGTACATTTGAGTTTTACACATGTTTTGCTATTTGTAGTCAGCCCAAGGCAGTTTCTCCCCACACTGGTAGCTTAGACTGTTGAAATGGGGCAAACAGTGCCTGAGTTGTACAGTGTTTACTATCAGGTAAAGCTCATCTTCATGTTAACTCTATGTTTCCACACAAAGGGCACTGGTGACAGCAGATCACCCCTACAGTGCTGACTAAAGGTCTTGTTATTGTCTGTATGTGTCATCGTGTTATTTTGGTGTCATCATGCTCCACTGTATCCTCTTCATTGTCTCCATTAGACTCTCCCCCACAGGGACATGGATGATGCCTACATGTGCAGCGAGGGGCTCACCTTACCATCCTCATTTATGATGAAGGGCGCTGTGCATTAACTTACTCTACTAACAAGCACATTTGTTGGTTACAGCCACTTGCCATATAGTCTCATACAAATATGTGTAACCTTGGTGAGTGGAACTTAATTCTAATTTCATACTCAAACATTAAGATACATATACTGTGTATATATGATGCCAGTTATATATTCAGCTATTCCACGGTATATAAAGTAGGTAAACGTAGGTTTACTTTCAGCAGATGCAACAATAACACATTCTGTAAATATAAATGCTTTAATCCTCCTACCCTTAATTTCAACCTTACGAATTAAACGAAACATTACTTTTTGCATTGTCTCAGATATTTTTTAGTGGATATAAACTCAATTAAGTCAATATGGATGCAATTCTTAGGGATATCAGGTGTTATTATTAGGTGTTCTGACAGAAAAAAAGTGAGGCTGGGAGGGTGGAGTATGTTGACACAGGTGCTGGAGGATGATGATGAATTGTGAGAAGGCTGCGATTTTACATAATCATCAGTTCAAGCAACTTTTAGAGAGAGCAGGAAATTGCTTAAAATGTTCCTGAATGTAAGCCATTCACAAATATATCAGCATCACAGTTCAGACACAATGTCAGAATCCGTGTGTGTGTTACGAGAGAAAATGCTGAGGTAGACAGAGAATGAAAGTCTAGTGAAAGTCTTCTCAAACACATTTGCCAGTCAGCTGGGAAGTGGGTGGTACTGCACTGGGCTTGAGATGTTGTGGGCTGAAAAGAGATGAAGCCAGTTTCTTTAATGTTCAAACCTGTTTAATGAAGACTGAGTTTCAAACATTTTTACTTGGCAGAAGTAGGTAGGCCAGCAACGATGAACACAACACTGACACCTAATGAAGATGTTATTGGGACCGTTTCCTATTTGCACATTTAGCAGACACAGAACAGCCTTTAGAGTTACATGTGTTGATGCACGTGAGTCCAACATTCCCTCACTTTTAGCTCTGCTCTCTGCTCAGCACCTTGAATTTACCTCTGTGTATGAAAGGTGCTTTATAAATTCATTTGCCCCTTTCCTTGCCTTGTTACTGTCACCACGAACTCCCGAGCGAAGAATCTGGCTCTGTAGCTGTTCAATGCTTCACTATATTTTATTCTATACCCACAGTTACAGTATCATCTCTGCCAAGGAGGTTATGTTTTCAACAGTGTGTTAGTTATCCAAATTCCACAGAAACTGCTAAACTGATTTTGACATCCTCTTTCCTTAAACCTAAACAAGAGTATGAAAGAACAAAAAAAAAAAACTATAAACAGGGGAAAACATTATAGAAACCTCAGAGGGAGACAGGTGTCAGGGATCCCTCTCCCAGGATCACAAGTGCAATAGATGCCATGTGTAGCTGAGCACATCAATAAAATAATTATATTTCCAACATTGATGACAAAAGACGTTCATCTAACATGAATTGGAACATAAAGGAAAGAAAATATGATCATGATGATGAGTAGAAGTCTCAAAGTATCTTTTACAATTTGCACATTGAAATTATAATTTGTTTTTTTATCAGACTTTTTTTTTAAAAATCTGTCCCTGGGAATACTTATGATATGTCTTTGTGAAATTTTAACATTGCTTGTAACTGTATAATCAAATTCAGTCAGACAACTCATGTGTACAAATGTTTATTGCAACAGTAGAACATGTTAGTGTTTGATGTCTAGGCTCTAGTGATAAGAAATTATTTATAATCCCCTGTCGGAGCCTACAGGTGGGTGATGGGATGGTGGAGGGGCTGAAGCAACTGGCAGGAATACTGACGCAGCAGCGGGGCGAGCAAAGGGGGGGATTGGAAATTGTCTCTGCTTCCATAGACCACCTAATAGGGTGGGTGTGTAATATAGATGATTGTGGAGAGTGAGGTATGTCACATGATATATGTCACATGATTAAAGTAGCGCAGCTCGAGTTGGCTGCCTGAACTAGCTCACAAGCCTCGCTCCATTCATGGCCAAAGTTTACAGTGTTGAGTGTATATCCCAATTCCTCTCCCTTGGTCCTGCCCATAGATATGAAGTGCCCCTTGCGAGGTAGGGTCCCCACCAAACCGAGCCACAAGGGGTAAGACTAGAAAATCTTGCCCTAGGAATTGGGACATCACTCGCTACGTCATCAGCAGCCAACCAACGTTATTACAGTGACAAACAATATTAATATCTGGGGGTCCATAGATTCATCACCCAGATATATTTGCTTTCTTTTTTTCTTTTTGCATCTGTTTAGCATTTTAGAAGCATCATCAACCCTCTCCACTCTCTCGCTGTGAATCCAGTGGGGGATCTTCTGCTGTGTTCTCACATCAGATTCTCCTGACTTTCACCTGGCCCCCTAGTACAAAGTCTGCAGATAATTTGGAGGCTCTCACTCTGACATTTGTGTTCACACATGCACCTCCTCCGGAGAAAGTGCGAAGAATCTCTGGAGTTCAGTGTATGTCTGAAACCAGCTATACAGTGTCAGTGTTTGCATAAACGAACCAGAGAACATCCTGCACGTTCTGCTTTATTGCAATTTAATTGCAGAATGATCACATTTCTTCTCCACATCTGACTCTTTGTATGACAACAAATTAGTTTTTTCTATTTACAGTACATCAAAATTGTATCCCTGACCCGATTTTGCCTTGTTAACAAAATAACAGGGCACAGACAAGGCACAAGCCATTAAAAACACACCTGAAACAACAGTGATATTCCTGCTGTAAATCAAGCTGTTTACAGCTTGATTTACAGCTTGATTCCCCCCCCCCAAAACACTTACAAGTTCTCACTTCTGTCACTGTCAGTGTGTCTGGCAACACAAAAGGAGGCTGTTAAAGAAAGGATAACCTTTTTGAAATATGCCACCACAAGGTTCACAGCACATTTGTGTGTGTGTGTGTGTGTGTGTATGTTTGTTATAGAAACAGTTAAGTAGTGTCTGCATAATTCATGAGGACAGCACGTAGGCTGCTAATAATGATGAAAGCCTTGTCAGATGGCCTGCTGTGTTCATATACAAACGCACACCCACACAGCACACACATGAACATACACCACATGCTTCAATGTATGGGTTTCTATGACACATCCACTCACAGAAAGCAATGAATGTGTTGTAATTAAATTGAGGGTGAGTCATCATATCTATCCAATCTATTGTGACTCTAATATGACACTCATCTTAATAGTGCCACAGGGTAATTAGTATGAAGAGTCCTTGGCCTTTTAGACTGTCGACAAAAACTTCTCCACAAGCTTTCACCTGTGAGGTCATATCAAAAGCAATCAATGAAATGATGAGCCTTCCAGGCCATTACATTCACCATAAAAACAATCACTGCTGTACATATTCTGTATTGAGAATGTAATTCATATACACAAAATATGTCAATAAACACAGCAGCTGATGTCAGGTCCAAACTAAGCCAAATCAAATTCTACTCAAACTGTTTGATGATTGAGAATTATCCTAACTAGCATCCACTAGTGAGTGCACTTCAAACCTTTGATTACCCGCAGCCGCAAAAATATGCCTTTCATTTTTTCCCTATTTAATAATGCCCATAGTTGATCGGCAACTACACAGACATACGATACCATAGTGCAAAGCCTATTGCATACCATATTTCTTTTAATTATAAGTCTGTGTGCTGCTTTGTCACTTTTAAACTGTCCCATCCCCCTGACAAAGCCAGCTTTTTGAAGAAAGCTGACCTGAACCCTCTCCACCCGTGGTTCACCTCTGGGGAGCAGCAGGTAATAAATAAAACTGTGCATTACTAGCATCCACTTTGTGAGTTTATCAGAGGAAGCATTATTTGAATTTTTCATTTTCATATTCAATTACAAATTGATTACTTTCATGTTGCTTGCATTGAGATTTGTTGAGTTTCTCATGACAGTAACACACAACATCCTGTAGAAAACAAGCCCATATGCAGCTTATTTCAACCCATGTATACCGTATATCTATTAGATGACCTGTAGTGGGCGTAGTAATTATGACAGGAGCAAAAGAGGAAGCTAGATAGACTGACACCAACCTCATGGGGCAATTAAGCACTCTGCATCTGATTGGCTATGATTTATTGGTTTGGAGGATCAGATTTAGGCATGAAGAGTGATGACTGGGTGGGGTTAGTGTAAACCATTCAGATTCAGGGTAAAGGTGGGTCTTTGTGGGAAACAAATTAAGTGAGTGGATCGTGTCAGGATGTTTACCTTAGCCCAGGGGTCGACAACCTGCGGCTCTGGAGCTGCATGCGGCTCTGCAGTGGCTCCCTGTGCAGTGTTGTGCATGAACAATTATATTTTTCATGAACGATGAACTGAACGAATCAGTTTTCATATGATTAGAGTGAACTTCACTCACGTTCATTTTTTAAATTATCATCGTATCAGGCCATCATGTGAAATACCGGGAGCGAGAGAAAATGTGTGGGTGTGTGTGCGGGCTCCCAGACAGCGCACACACATACACACACACAGGCCCAGGGGCTCCGCCCCCACTAACTTGCTGAGAGAGACACACGCAGTGAGATCAGAGCTCGTTCACGTGAAGCAGCCGGTCAGTGACTTTGTAGAAGAACAGTGAAACACAGAGTTTCTCTGGTCTCAGCTGCTTCATGATCAGAGCAGAAGCTGCAGTTGGTTTGTACCGAGCTGGAGTTTCTGTGTCCTCCACTCTGCTCTCACTGGAACTAATAAACACTCATCACTAGTTATCAGGACCTGATCAGCACATGAAGTCACTCAGTGTTTGTTTGATTCGCTCCAGAGTTTATGAGGCTGCATTTAATGAATTGTCAACATGTTGCTCAGTACAACACGAGACGTGACGTGAACAGCAGGACTCAGTGTTAAAGTGACCGGAGCGACACGCAGACATGATCCGACACCATCGATTCATAACCAAACACATGATTGTGATGATTGTCATGATGTTTGTCACCTAAATCATCCCAATAAAAAATTGGAACAAATGAACGTGAACTAGTTCCTTTTTGGAATCGTGAACTTAGTTCAAAATTAAAAAAATTGGACTATGAACGTGAAGTAGTTAATTTTCATCTGCATGAACTGAACTTTGAACTAGTTCATTTTAAGTGTGAACTGGCACAACACTGAGTATAACTATATATAACACTTAATAAGCTGTGTTATCAAATATGTATTGCGGCTCCAGACAAATTTTATTTGGTGGAAGAGGGCAAAATGACTCTTTTGATAGTAAAGGTTGCCGACCCCTGCCTTAGGCTCTTCTTTAACAGTCCTGCCTTAGTGCATCTACCTTCCAGCCCTGATCAATCCATAAATGTTTCATTGGTGTTGTCTATGATGCAGGATAACAACAATTATTATTATTATTATTATTATTATTATTATTATTATTATTATTATTATTATTATTATTATTATTATTATTATTATTATTAACACTAATACCTATTATTAATTAATTATTCTATGAATTTTTGCTGCTATCATCAATATCATCTTTACACTCTAACTAGTCAGAACTTAACCTGTAGGTGCACAAGTGTTCCTGGTCTCCCTCTCCGCTCTGTCCCCCTCTCCCCCCTTCCCCCCTATTCTCTCTCTTCTCTCCCCTCTTTTCCACCCATCTCTCCTCTCTTCCCCATTTTTCTCGGCTCACCCCAACCGTCGAGGCAGATGGTCACCCACATTGAGTCTGGTTCTTCTAGAGGTTTCTTCCTGTTAACAAGGGAGATTTTTCTCTCCACAGTCGCCAAAGTGCTGCTCATTGGGTTTCTCTATAAACTTTAAGGTCTTGACCTTCTATGTAAAGTGCCTTGAGATAATGTATATTATGATTTGGCGCTATACAAATAAAATTGAATTGAATTGAATTAAATTTAACAACACTGGATTACAACAAATCTGAGTGGAAGAACCTTTTAAATTTTGGAGCGGATCAAAATAAATGGACAGATCCAGGATTTTTTTCACTTTCTTTGCAGCGTCTCCCACAGAGATAACTGAATGTCTGGCAGCAACGGAGGAGCATGCATGTCTTGTGTGTGGTCCTCTGGTGGTGGAGTCGTCCTTTGTCTTCAATAGCACTTGAAGACCTAATTGAGTACATTATAGAGGTTTGTTCTCTCACCTGAAGTGGTATTACTCACTTAAAAAAGTCTAAGACAGAAAACCTCACACACTTACTGTATGCCTTGGTAAGTACAAGGCGGCCCTGGTATGTCGAATACTTTGCTTTGATGGTGTGGTACTTCTTTTTGATGGTCTCTCCTTGTTCTACCTTGGCCAGGATTGTACCTCATGTGTTGTTTTTGTTAAATTTCATAGTTACATGATCCACATCTCCAGCAAATTATATTTATATCCATAAGATAAGGACATAAATCAAGATATTCTCCCTTTTACTCTAATACTACTCTATGGAAAAAAGAATGGAATGGTAGCAACATGCTTCCATATTATTCAGCCTCCAAAATATTGGAACAATTTCTGGTAATTCTTAGCAGTATATTAGCATCTTTTTTTAGACCCTTACTGTCTGGTAAATGTCTAATGTCCATCAAACTAGACACCCCACTTTCATAACACAGGCCCTCTAAAGTAATTCGACGAGGCTTCATTAGACCAACTGAGTACCCCTTCAAGATTCCATCAGTTCCTGGAACTCCGTCAACACAACACAATCGAAAATAAGACTATGGCTCTTGGATGACATGCAGGCCATGTACAGGGAAACACTATCAAGCAACAATTAAATCCAAGGTGCATTACTACAGGAGAATGCATCTGCTAAAGTGCTTTGGATAAAGTGAACTTTAGAACATGAAGCATGATGGTCAGGAGTTCAGAGAGCAGAAAACTCACACATGCCCATGCTGTCAGTCTCTATTTACTGATGGCTCCTTGGAATAATCCCTGATCCCTTAGTGCTAGATTAGTGGAATCTTTCTAAATCAAAAGCTCTACACAATGTCTGTGACATCAAAGCTTAACAGAAAAGGTACATTTATTGCCATCGAATGGTAGCGGTAGTGTTTTCTGACAGCAACAATTAGGTTGTGAGGGGATGTTGGCTGCAGTTAAACTTTTTCACAGAATGTCAGTCAGCAACTGATTATGTGCCATGTGAGTGGGTGGTGTGTTTGAATGCTGTCTGAATACAGCTTTCATACATTCTTAATAGTAGGATTTTAAC